>NC_090247.1:56531107-56551066 GCF_037325665.1 Littorina saxatilis
TAAAAATATTTAAAAAAATATTCTGACTCGGAATTCCGTAACAAGAACGCAAATAAATAGTTTTGCATAAAAAAATGCAAAACATATTTCCAGATTCTTAGAAAAACATCTGTTCTGCTTTTGGGAATATTGAAAATTACTCCATCATTCAGTCTTCAATAAAAAAAATTATTTTTTTTATTTACGAGGATTTATATCGCGCACGTATCTCACCACACAAGGCGACTCAAGGCACATGTTACCCGTATTAATGCCGTGTGAGATGGAATTTTTTACACAATATATCACGCATTCACATCGGCCAGTAGATCGACTGCCTTTAGGCGCTGCATCCACCTTTCACGGCCTATTATTCCAGGTCACACGGGTATTTTGGTGGAGATTTTTATCTACGCCTATACAATTTTGCCAGGAAAGACCCTTTTGTCAATCGTGGGATCTTTAACGTGCACACCCCAATGTAGTGTACACGAAGGGACCTCGGTTTTTCGTCTCATCCGAAAGACTAGCACTTGAACCCACCACCTAGGTTAGGAAAGGGGGGAGAAAATAGCGGCCTGACCCAGGGTCGAACACACAACCTCTCGATTCCGAGCGCAAGTGCGTTACCACTCGGCCACCCAGTCCCTGCACAGGGGCGGGGACGTAGCTCAGTTGGTAGCGCGCTGGCTTTGTAGCCAGTTGGTCGCTATCAGCGTGGGTTCGATCCCCACGTTCGGCGAGAGATTTATTTCTCGGAGTCAACTTTGTGCAGACTCTCTTCGGTGTCCGAACACCCCCGTGTGCACACATGCGCACGAAAAAGATCCCACGTTCACAGCGAAAGTCTCAGGGCTTGGAAAACACGAAGACACGCATGCATCATCTCTCGTCTCCGATTATCATGATCGTATTTCGATACTTTGACGAGACAAACCCAATGCTGGTGTGTCGAAGAAGACAGCCACAGCGGGCTTGTTCGAATCAAAGTATCACACCATATCTTCAACGTATTACCAATACCTTGTCCCAATATAGACCAGTTGGTCTAAGAGGACGTTAAACCCTAATAGTCAGTCCCTGCACAGCGTTAAGTAATTAGCTTCACTCTAAAAAAGAATGTTTTTGCTTTGCACGTGTACGTGCTTCCCAATGTTTCTCTGTTCAGCGTTGTGCTTCATAACAAAAATTAAAGAAAACAAGAGGCGAAGCCTTCAAGGCTCACGTAAGAAATCGACAAACAGTAACACAAACTCAATCACTCCGTCACACATACACACACACACACACACACACAGTAAGCATAAGTGACACGGTGCAAGAGTGCGAGACACTAGATCTAGATCTGTCTGTCTGTAGCCTACTTACGGGGACACGTGCAGACACTGGAAACACGCTGTGCAGATTTCGACAGCGCTTCCTCGCGCAGACACTGGAAACACGCTGTGCAGATTAACCTGTGGGAAATCTCCTTTGGTATCTTCTTTATCTATTCTTCTGGAGCTACGAAACCGAACAATGTGAAATCGTCTTCTCCGAATCGGCGAACTACAACTCGGTGATAACTGTATCTATACCATAATCCTTCACGCGATCTGACCTAACCTTGACCCCTGACCTGGTCTACATACCACACACGACATAAACCAGTCACCTGTTTTTACCCCCACAAAACCCCCCACCACCCGTTTTCTTTGGATACACACTTTAACTCCATACGTGCCGACGAAAACTTGATCATTCCTTCAATATTTTGAAGCTGTTGCTTGGATAATAACCAGGTAAAATTAGTATTTCGGTGTTTAGTCAAATGTTAAAGTTTCTATCACACACACACACACACACACACACACACACACACACACACACACACACACACACACACACACACACACACACACACACACACGCACAGACAGACAACGTTTAGCATCGCATAGGCTACACTTACGTGAGCCAACAAGCAAAAATATTGGTGATTAGAACGTTTGATTTCATTAGTTGGTCGACCTAGTGGTCTTTAAATTGGACGACAAATAAATGATAGTGAGATATTTTACAGTCAATGGTCTTAGCTCTGTTTAGGTGAGATATTAATTGCGCCAAGTCGATTTCGCGAAGTCTTATTCACTGAGCTCGCTGCACGAAGCTTTGACACTGAATTTACTGTAGAAACTGCCTTCGGGCTTGACTTACTTTGACTTATTCCTGTAGACTCCCTGTGGAGCATAGGGCTTAATCAATTTTAAATGTTTCATGATGGGCAGAGTCTTTTCCATTTTTCGTCTTGCTGAAACTTTATCATGCGATTAATCACATGTCTGAATGGTTGACCATCTTAAATGTAAAATACGTACATTAAAACAAAAGAATGGTAAGGAATTGGAACGTTTTAATAAAACAAATAAAAAAGCAAGACGCTCACGAGTACATCGGCCCAATGGCCTTTATAGTTGAAAGATTGAGCATTTTGTATTTAAAATCTTCAAATACATTGTTAACATTGCCATGATTATTATTGCGGTTCGTATGAACAAACTTTATCTAATAGATTGCCACAATAACATAATTTTCCTTTCGTCTCTTTCTCTCGCCATCTTTAGAACATTATTTTGGGGTGGTTTCAGTTTCAGCACAAGAAGTATCGAAGGCACACTGATTCTCATGTAAACAGTTCGGTTCACCATACCGGCACGGTTGGCCTAGTGGTAAGGCGTCCGCCTCGTGATCGGGAGGTCGTGGGTTCAAACCCCGGCCGGGTCATACCTAAGACTTTAAAATTGGCAATCTAGTGGCTGCTCCGCCTGGCGTCTGGCATTATGGGGTTAGTGCTAGGACTGGTTGGTCCGGTGTCAGAATAATGTGACTGGGTGAGACATGAAGCCTGTGCTGCGACTTCTGTTTTGTGTGTGGCGCACGTTATATGTCAAAGCAGCACCGCCCTGATATGGCCTTTCGTGGTCGGCTGGGCGTTAAGCAAACAAACAAACAAACAAAAACTGTTTTCCCGAGAAGGAGTGTGTCTTTAACTATAGGGGAAATGGTTCGATACTTTTTTTTATCAACCAAAAGAACGTGAAAATTTGCCGAGAAGGAGTGTGTCTTTAACTATAGGGGAAATGGTTCGATACTTTTTTTATCAACCAAAAGAACGTGAAAATTTGCCAAGAAGGAGTGCGTCTTTAACTATAGGGGAAATGGTTCGATACTTTTTTTTATCAACCAAAAGAACGTGAAAATTTGCTCGAATAGCCCGGACTCTTGGCATTATTTACAAAAAAATCTGTTGAGCTGCAATCTACTGCACCACACCAGCTCAGCAACAGTTTTGTCGAGACTAACCGAAAATATTATTTTCCCAGACATTGAGAGCTGTAATTTTTCCCCGGTTACTTCTTCTTTATTCCAGTTGGTTATTCTTTATTCCGGCTGTCAATTGCTGGAAATGCCTGCACCGGAAGCGACAAGCCTTCACGAGAAAAAGATTAGAGACAACAAAGTGCGGTAACTCGATTAACAAAATAACTTTTCCAGCGTTACCTCCCATTGCCCTTTCCCATCGGACGTAGCGCGCGCCATATCGATCCGCCATGTCATAATATTTCTTTGATTAAGCACGAAAGCTAGTTTGAGAGTGGGAAACACAGGGTCAGCTCCAGGACGTGCTTTACGTTTTAAGCATGCATGCAAATTATGCGTTCTCGTTGTGCAAGAATCGTGTGGATCGCGTGGATTCGCTCAAAATCCTCGTTTTTACATTTAGTCAAGTTTTGACTAAATGTTTTAACATAGAGGGGGGAATCGAGACGAGGGGCGTGGTGTATGTGTGTGTGTGTGTGTGTGTGTGTGTGTGTGTGTGTGTATGTGTGTGTGTGTGTGTGTGTGTGTGTGTGTCTGTGTGTCTGTGTGTCTGTGTGTGTGTGTAGAGCGATTCAGACTAAACTACTGGGCCGATCTTTATGAAATTTGACATGAGAGTTCCTGGGTATGATATCCCCGGGCGTTTTTTTCTTTTTTTCGATAAATACCTTTGATGACGTCATATCCGGCTTTTTGTAAAAGCTGAGGCGGCACTGTCACACCCTCATTTTTCAAATAAATTGATTGTAATTTTGGCAAAGCAATCTTCGACGAAGGCCGGGGTTTGGTATTGCATTTCAGCTTGGTGGCTTAAAAACTAATGAGTCTTCTTCTTCTTCTTGGCGTTCGCAGAGGTTACACAATCAGTCCAGCACTGGTGATAAATGTTGTCGTTTTCTCCAACTCCTGTCGACTGCCGTATAGTTTGGTCTGCAAGGGAGTTGGTGACGGCCACACTTCTTTTCGTTCCTCATCTAGTAAGGGACATCGCTGTAAGATGTGTTCCGTTGTTTGGTCTTCTTGACCGCAGGCACAGGTTGGTGATGGCGCCAGCTTGAACTTTCGGTTCATGTGAGCATTGAGCCTGTTGTGGCCAGTACGCAGCCTGGTGAGGTTGACTTGCTGCTCTCTGGACATTGTGTGGTAGTCATCTCTGTTTGTCCTTGGCCTCATCAATGCCTTGATGATTGTCTTCTGCTCACTAAAGCTGACACTGTTTTCAGGTTGGTCTTCCACGGCTCCTTCTTTCGCCAGCTCATCTGCCCTTTCATTTTCTGGTATCCCACAGTGTGCTGGTATCCACTGGAGGACAACTCTTCTGGTTTGTCTGACCATCTGTAATGCTTTGGCCAGCTGTGGGAGTTTGTCGTTCTCTAGGGCCTGAAGGACTGAAAGGGCATCCGAGAGGAAGACAACTTGGTAGCAAGGGTCTGCGGAGTCCTGAACCAAGGAGGCGGCCTGCATGAGAGCTTCTGCTTCTGCTTTATAGTTTGTGCAGTGTTTGCCAGTGGCAACGCTGGATGTAGCTGTATGTCCCCCAGGGAACTGGATGAGAATGCCTGCACCTCCATTGAGCACGGCGTTAGTTGCTGATCCATCGGTGTATATGTCACGGTAGAGACGAAGATCTGGTAGAAACGTCGTTTCTACCGGTAGAGACCGGTAGAAACGACGATCCTCGTTTCTACCGGTAGAAACGAAGAAATAATACACACGCGTTTTTAAAACAGATGGTTGCGAGTTGAAAGCGAGAGAAATTTTGATCTTGTCATTAAAGGTGGTCGTCTACATTTTTGCTTTTTTTCAATAATCTTATGGTTAGATTTCGAAACAAAATTATGTCAAATGATGAATGAACCATGGGGGAAAAAGTTATAGAAAAAAAAATGTATGTACAAAAAGATTTTATTTTTGGGTAGCGTGACTCACTCTTCCAATATTTTGTTTTCTGTTTGCTGAGAACATGTGTTTTGCCTACAAATACTGACCAATCAAATTCATGTCACTATGCTTAAAACCACGCGCAATCAAGTGCAGCAACAGTTTGACACTGAAGCGCTGTCCACGCTTTTTTTTTTAAACGCACGAAATGCACGGGATTTGAGAGGAGTTTTGCGCTTGGCATTTTACAAATAAGGATATCCTACTATGAATACTACGCTGGAATACTACAATGAATTTTCAAACGGCTACACTGGTTTCGTCTTTCCTGATTTAAAGGGGGTGTATTGTTGATATTTGTAGATAATACACTCTGCATTTTAATGGTCAAATGGCGATTTCGGTATAAAAATGTAGACAAGGACCTTTAAAACCGCTGGTAAAAGTCACCTCACATAGCACAACTAATACACAAGTCTTTGATAAAACAGCTGGTAAAAGTCAACTCATATAGCAAAAATAATATTGTATAACTCTTCTTTTTGTTCCGTTGTGTTACGGCTGGAATTTTCGTGTGTATGTCTGTATGTATCTATCAGAAATTGTGCGTGCTACTCTCTGTTTACTACCTAGTCTTCCCACACACACACAACACTCCAACCAGGCACAAAGACAAGAACACGGTTACGGCCCTTTGCCCCTGTTCCTCTATTGAAATATTCAATCAACACAACATAAACATATTATTTCCCATGCATTCTACAAATCACTCTCACTCAACATAAAAGTTTCTATTTCTGTCAGGATACAGAAATCTAGCTGCACAGAAATACACACATGTTACTTTCTCATGCAGTCTATAAATCACGTGCACACACATAGAACACTTCAAGCTTGTTCAGTGGGAGCCTGTCTGCCCCACTACACACGAAGTCATTGTCTCAGGCAATACTTCTGTCAATTGTCATTTCTGTTACACACAGATAAAAAGTCACGAACGCTCTACGTCTCGTGTTTGTTAACTTGGGGAACTTATCTCCACACAGCTCTCTCGCCGGTTACGTCTTTCCAGTCGTACTCACACTATTCAGTGGCACGCCCTGGTCCACACCACCCACGCAAACTGTCTTCGCGTGGTGGAATGGGACGGGGTCCCCGTTCTTCAGCGCTTCACGCTGACTCCCTCCTGCGCCCCCGAAACTCACGGCTCAGGACGCAAAGGCGGAACCTCCCGTCTCGTCTCCCCACTTCCGCGACCCACTCGGCCCGGGATGCTAAAATACAAAAGTTTAAACTACCATAAGTCTCCATACCTGAATAAACTTTTCTACTCAATAATACTGCCGTTCTTTATCACTACCGTCAACTAACTTATGCGGTTACAGTATATACACCCGCTTACTCATAAGCGACTTCATTTCCGAAAAACATGTAAACATTCTCTTTTCAACAATGGCTGACAACAGCGCACGCTTTTCAGCCAATTCACACATGACTCTCCCGGTCATTTCTCAAGTCAATATTTCCGAGCAAAATAATATCTCCGAGCAAAATACAATTCAATAAATACCTGTAAACACAGCAGTTGAATCCTACGATTCAATTCCGCGGCACGAGTCGTACCAAACCGACCTCCAGCGCCCGGTGAGAAACTTTACCCAAAAAGAGACCCGTCTTCTCCCTTCAACGGTCTGTAAAGCTCTGCCCGTGTACAGTCTATAAAACGCGACCTCAGTTAATACTCTTCTCTGATTGGTCACATCTCACACATGACAGCACTGCACTCCACGAGTGATATTTTACTGTGCGGTGCCTACTCAAAGTTTGTGGCCCATGAAATTTTATACACCTGCGTCACATAACTCCAATACAAAATTATGTACAAATCCATTTGTCACACGTTGTCAACAATCTTTAGCAACAATTAAAATAGCCGGCTATAAGAATGTTGAAGGTCTGTGGAATACTGTTTTCGGAAGTCAAACTAACAGAGATATTTCACGAATTGTGTTCACTCTGAAGGAAAAATAAGTTGTGATTGCTGTCTTCGTCTGGTCAGTGAAGGCAGTTGTAGTAGGTGAACAATATTTGCTGACATTCTCAATACATTTCCTACAAATGCACGTGCTCTGTAAACAACGTTAAAAATGAGTTCATTCCGGGAAGATAGAACTGTGTTCATAATTGACAAAATCACCTACATTGCATACACACACACAAACGTTTTATTCCGATCGTCGTTTTTACCGGTAGAAACTCCGATCGTCGTCTCTACTGGTAGAAACGTCGTTTCTACCGGTAGAAACGAGGATCGTCGTTGCTACCGGTAGAAACGACGATCCTCGTCTCTACCGGTAGAAACGACGATCCTCGTCTCTACCGGTAGAAACGACGTTTCTACCAGATCTTCGTCTCTACCGTGACATATATCATGTTGATCCACGCCTCTTTTGGGTACTGTTCGTCGATCAGGGCTAAGGTGAGTGCCTGTCGAGCTGTGTCATTCTGATCTTCTCCTGAGGTAACATGTGGAACACTGGTGCAGATCTGGATGCCTGGTTTCTCTGTTGCCTTGGGGGTTTCCTCTTCTTCTTGAGTCAGAGGTAGAGTGTTCTGTGGGAGGACTTCCCTGTACTGTCGAGAAAGTCTCTTGCTCTCGTGTACAAAACTGCTCCGTTTCAGCCGGTTCTTGGTGAGGTTGCTCAGTCTGTGCTTCATGGGGTGGTCGGGTAGGCACTTGAGCTTCTCGGCCTGTACCATAGTCTTGGCTTCTCTTCTCTGACAGAGGGGTTGGATGGTGGTAAGCTTCTCCATTTCCTTGATGGGCGTGGATTTCATTGCACCAGTGATGAGTCGGAGGGCCTGGTTTTGCACACGGTCAAGGGTCTGCAGGTTTGTCTTGGCTGAGGTTGACCACGCTGTGGAGCCGTACTCGAGGTGGGGTCTGATTGTTCCCTGGTATACTGTCTTCAGTATCTTTTCGTTCGCTCCCCAGGTGGTACCTGCCAGCTTCCTGAGTATGGCTAGCTTGCGCCGGGCCTTCGTCTCTGCCTGTGCAATGTGTGGTTTCCAGGTCTGCCGTCTATCAAAGGTGACACCAAGGTACGTTGCTTCTTCATCCTCTCTCAGAGGAGTTCCACCAAGCCTAATGGTTCCGGCTTTCTGCTTTGGCGACAGTGTGAATAGGGTGGTGGAGGATTTCTCCTTGTTGATGGAGACGCACCAATCTTCTGCCCATGCGTTCAGCCTATCTGCTAATGAGAGGGTTTGGTCATTAAAAATCGGAAACTTGTAATTAAAATTATATTTTTATTAAACGATCCAAAAACAATTTCATCTTATTCTTCGTCATTTTCTGATTCCAAAAACATATACATATGTTATAATTATTTGGATTAAAAACAATCTCTGAAAATTAAAAATATAAAAATTATGATCAAAATTAAATTTCCGAAATCGATTCAAAAACTATTTCATCTTATTCCTTGTTGGTTCCTGATTCCAAAAACATATAGATATGATATGTTTGGATTAAAAACACGCTCAGAAAGTTAAAACGAAGAGAGGTACAGTAAAGCGTGCTATGAAGCACAGCGCAACCGCTGCCGCGCCAAACAGGCTCGTCACTTTCACTGCCTTTTGCACTAGCGGCGGACTACGTTCAGTTTCATTCTGTGAGTTCCACAGCTTGACTAAATGTTGTAATTTCGCCTTACGCGACTTGTTTTCTTTAAAATTGCGACTGTCATCAGCTGTAAAAAGAGCAAGAATAATAATGTCCACGGCTGACCGGAAAAGAGCTCGTGGATAGGTGCCTTTCAAAAAGTCTCTATTTCGAAGTGAAGCAGACGCTTATCTTGACGTTCAAAACAAACTAAATAAATGAACAAATAAATAAATAAATAAGTAAATGAACAAATAAAAAAGATAAAGAAATAAATAAACTAAAAATAAAGAAATAAATAAACTAAAAATAAAGAAATAAACAAGATACGACTTTCTGCCACTACTTTATCGTTTCGACGGTTCAAAATAAATCATGCCCTCAAAAGACACCTTTTTTAAGGGTTGGTGTAGGCAAGGACCCTTCACGTCGTACCCAAATATTGCTCAAATTTAACCAAACCATTTTTAAGCAGAAGAAATACAGATCTTATGTTTCTGGCCAAATCATTGTGCTATTGAACATCTGGGCTATACCACTAAAACAAATATCCTCAACTTTTTGTGTTCATTGCATATGGCTTGCTGTACGTGTCATACGAGGTTTACACTCGTTGTTTGATTAAAATTAAAAAGCAACTCGTGTACGTTGGTATGACAAAGCACAAGGTTGGCATGATTGTTGAAAGTGTTCGCTGGGTATGTGTGTAGATATAGTGTGTATATCATATATGAATATTGTGTGAACAGTACATGTGATGATTTTTGTCCGTATGGTTAATTGTTTTATGTAGGTTGTACATTTAATTGTTCTATTCTGTATATGTTCTTTTGTAAAGGGCTTAGAGCCATAGGTTAGGCACTTAAAAATGTCCAGTTATTATTACTATCATTAAGCCATGTAGTATTCTCTATTTTCAAGTGTGACGGTCAAAAAAAATTCAGAGATGTAGAACTGCATTTTACGGTCCCATATATATTGTATGCCTTGCGGATGTCTTGCTAGTCCGTTGCCGGCCCGTTAGCTCAGTTGGTAGAGCACTGGGTTGGTGATTCGCGGATCGCGGATTCGAATCCGGACCGGAACGGACTCGGGTCAACTTTATGTGCAGACTCAGAGACGGTATCCATGTTCTACCCCCGTGTCACCGCTGTGGCACGTCAATGACCTCGCTCATTCTGCCATAAGTGCAGGTGGCTGATCACACCTAAACACGCACGCACCTGGGTAGCGCGACTCTTGTTGCAGCTAGCTTTCCATTGGGAGGAAGCGACCCGAATTTCCCAGCGATGGGACAATAAAGTCATGAAAATGAAAACAAAATTGATAAAGATGAATCGGACGGTAACATCTGTGTCTGCATGTGTATTTCCTCTGGTCTGGAGCAGACTCGCAGGTGACTGCGGAGTCTAAATTTGGAGCGGCCGCTGACAATATGTGCAGTGGAACTGTCCTGGTTTGGCTGGTGCAGCAGCAGCTGCAGCCCTCCGTCTCTCACGGGTCTCAGAGAAGGCTGCACGTCGCTCATTCTCAAAGCTTAAATGACATCCGACAGCGATTGACCCCAAAATCGACTTCACTAATATGTTCCGTAACCCAGGGTACTCCCCTCAGATCCAAGTATGAGAGTCGTGTTACATTCAGAAAAACGATTATCAGCGTATATTAACACCTCATGCCCCAAACAGTAACTAGAACTGGGGTCAAAAATACTTAATTAGCTTAGCATAGAAAAACGACCTCCATGGCATTTTCAAAATTTTAATATTTATCCAACAGTTATCATGCTTCGCTCGGATGTTGACAAGCTTTCTCCAAGCACCCAGACCGTGGTAAGAATCCGCTACAGAGGTGGACTCTCAAAAACCCGTCGACGGCAACGGAAAGTTCTCCATCACTGTCTTGGTGCATGCCTAAAATTCATCTGCATAAGGTTTCGCCTCCATAGATCAGTCACACGCGCGCTTAATGCCTGATTGATAGTTTTACCCCTGCTTCGCCTTTTAAACACCAGGTACTAATGGAATTAAGAGCACCCTGAGAAGCTGATTGAAGAAGTCGGGAGGAAATTGGGCGGAGGAAGGGAAGAGGGAGAGGGCGTTAAGAGTAGAAAACGGAAGCGGAGTAGGGATAAGGGGAGTATAGGGGGAGGCAGAGTTGGTTGGAGGGGGGGGGGGGAGCGGGAGTTAGGGTTAAAGCAGAGTATGGTTGGTTGGTTAATATTGGTTAATATTGCTATTTCATATGTTACGTGGATTTCCATTGGTCAATTGGGCAAAACTGAGCTCAGTGCAAAAGTGATATCGACGACATTTCCGTCGATATCAGTTTTGATATCGACGACCTCTTTATTGCTTCCCCACTTCAAAAACAAAAACATCTAAATTTAAAAACAAACAAATATATATGAAAATGTAATTATCCCAGAATTTAGTTGAGCAAGTGACTAAAGACTTTTTGAAAGGAAAGACATTTTAAAATACTGAAAAGTACAAGAAAAGAGTGAACAAAAAGAAATAATAATCAGAGGGAGGGATATGGAACAGCCAAAACTGAGACAAATACTTTTGTAATTTCTTTACAGTAAATACAAAATGTCCAGAGAATTAGCAATATATCTAACATTGACTGACTGTGTGATGATATCTTCTGCTATTGGTCTGTTTCGACAGTGATATCAAAATCTCGACCTCCGGTCTCGATTTTGATATCACTGTCTCAACAGACCATAGCAGAAGATATCATCACACAGTCCGTCAATATTGGGTATAGTCTCTTCAGCTGATATTATTGCAATTCGAGACCGTTGCAAGTTTGTTTCGTTTCTCAAGACCAGAGGAAGGATTGGAAATGGGAATTAATGGAAATAAGGTGGGAGGAACTGGGGGAGATAATGGGTCGGGGAGAGAGAGTAAAGGTTAATTGCAAGCAAAGGAGAGGAGGAGGGGGAAGTCTTGAGTGCGCAAGTCTAGCACCGTGTTAACTACATTGATTCCTGATTTATCGTGCTGAAACACCAGGGCTCGCTGTTTTGCAAACTAATTTTATTCCAGAACTGCCTCACCTCCTCACGTAAATTAATTCCTGAATTATGCTGGACAGTTGGGAGGTCTGTTTCGCAAACTCAGCGAATGATCGATACCACTTTGATTAGCCTCTGGGTGACGTCTTTTTCCAGTGCAAAGGGGTTCAAAGCAAAGCAAAAAGCTATAAAATAGCAGATTTTTAAAGCCAACACAGACAAGAACGGTTATCTATTCGAACATTTAGTCGTAGACAAAATGTAGCATTCACTAGCACGTCGTTTGATCTTGCGGTCTTTGAATTAGAGGGGATAACGATTAAACCAGAGAAATAAACTGGAGCAGAATTTTAAGGGAGTTGTAACTGACCATGGAACAGACCGCACAAATGCACAAATAACTAAATAAATGTTTGAAGTATTACTCTGTTGTGTGCAATGGGTTATACTTCGCAAGTCTGTACACCCCCCCCCCCCCCACCACCACCACCACCACCACCACCCCCCACACCCCTTTCTCCAAAACAACAACCAAAAAACTCGACAGTCATTTCCGGAATAAGTCTAAATAATAATATTCAGCTTAAAGCTGCTTTCTGTAATGAGTGGGAGCATTTCGTTGACTTAGATTTATTACTTGACACCTGTGTCTATTTTAAAGTATGTTTAAAATGCACACACACACACACACACACACACACACACACACACACACACACACACCCATGCTTACAGACACACACACACACACACACACACACACACACACACACACACACACACACACACACAAGCTTTCATTTTTCACCTCCATTTATAACCTAAACACGAGAAACGTTTCCTTTTATAAATTCAGCTATGTTCTCACACACACACACACAGACACACAAACACACAGACACACAGCGACAGAGACAGAGACAGAGAGAGAGAGAGAGAGAGAGAGAGAGAGAGAGAGAGAGAGAGAGAGAGAGAGAGAGAGAGAGAGAGAGAGAGAGAGAGAGAGAGAGAGAGAGAGAGAGAGAGAGACTAACCAACCGACCGACCGAACAGAGAAACACGCGTGACCGTGGATTTACATTTTGTGCTTGCTAATCCTATCTTCTCTACTTTATCTCCGTCTTTTTTTGTCGCGTCCACAAACTCTGAAACATCTCGAAGTCTGCAGGATATTTCGCATAAAATATTCTAAATGTGCGAAACAACCCGCAAGCTTTTTATTATTATTCTATTTGTTTAAACAATGTGCGCAGACACAAGGGAAGACAAACTGCTACTCAACTTTGAATTAGTATACAGAGAAACAAGAGAAGACAATGCTAATGTCCTTTTGTTCGCGATCTCGTCTTCTTTATTGACCAGTTCTTGTTTGTCTTTTGTTTATGTGGCAGGTCTCGCCACGAGGTCTCAACTTTGAAATTCTGTTGCTTGTTTCGTTTTCACGTCTCCTCACACAGTTTTGCTTTGTTTCTTGAATTTTTGTTCACGCACCTTACATTTTTCAGTTCTTCTTACAAATTTTCTTTACCGGAACTTTGATAACTCAATGGGGAAAAACAAATTGAATTAGAGCAAAATGACCAAATCAAGGTAGGGTCGATCGGTCAGCAGTAATATGTATTGCAAGTGTATTGTTCGCGCAAGCTTTTTTTCGTGTGTAAGGTGTCCCAAATGTCCCATTGTCTGTGAAATAAATTTAAAAAATGATGGGGGGGGGGGGCCGAGGGGGGGGGGGGGCTCAGGGGGGATGATATGGTGAGTGATTTGGTTCGGCAAGGACAAAAATAAGGTCGTTGCGTTCACCAAAGACCCAGGGAGGTTTGAAACAAGATTCGTTCTACATCAGCAGGCCGTATAGGCGCCTCTTGTCTAGACTGCAATTAATAAATGCATTTCATGTAATTCCTGGTGGGGTTTTCTCCGCCGGCAAGTTCACACCGTGCGCGTGAAACTGACTGCAAAGTTGATATAGGCTACTCATGTAACAGTAATGTGAAACGATTCGAAATCGACAAGTTCATTTCATTGTTAAAGCCGAACATCCGTCTCCAGGAGCTATGCTATGCTAACTTAATATTTCTGTCCCCAGAACTAGTGTCTATTTGGGACATGACGTGGTTATATGCAAAGTCTCCAGGAGACCAAGCCTTGTTATACAAATATTATATACTACAGGGGGCCACAGAGCTAAATTTAGCGTTGCCAGCACGATAAACTTGAACTACATCTGCCGCGCGACCTTTAACCCTCACTCTGGTTGTCGCGACAAATGTTGTTTAACGCCCGCACGGTTAAACCATTAGGGGCATGTTCCCGGGTGTTACCCCGTCATTAGATGATTTAGAGAAAGATAAAACAAAAGATAAATACATAAAAAGAGGCCGCCGCGAAGGAGGTTTTGGCTGTCGTGCTCGAGCTCCTAGTCACCAAGGCACCAGAGCTTTATCAATCAATCAATCAATATGAAGCTTATATAGCGCGTATTCCGTGGGTACAGTTCTAAGCGCTTGTCGAAGAGTTGTCAACACAGGACTAACAAAGAAACTAACATCTACAGACGGACACGAACCCTATCACACACTAGCAAACCCTGATAAACATACAACAAACAACTGTTTAACAACAATGTACACATCAATAGCTAGGTCCAAACAAAATAATATTGAACACACAGAAAACACATCTCACAGAGCACAGCACAAGAATGTTTTTTGGGGCACAACATATCACGTCGAACATGAAATTCGCAGCTAGCTACGGGAAGAACTGAGTCTTCAACCTACTCTTGAACGCGTCAAGAGAGGGGCTCTGGCGAAGCTCAAGCGGCAGGGAGTTCCAGACGGAGGGGCCCGCGGAGGGAAATGCACGCTGACCAGCAGATGCGAGTTTCGAGCGAGGGATGTGAAGGCGGAGTGGGTCAGCAGCAGAACGAAGGGGACGGTCGGAGGGCTGGGTGTACAGGTCCAGGGAGGATTGAAGGTACTCGGGAGCAGAGTCGTTGAGACACTTGTAGACCAGAGTGGACAGTTTGTAGGAGATTCGGGTGTTGACAGGGAGCCAGTGCAAGGAGCGAAGTAGGGGGAGTGATGTGGTATCGCTTTGTCTTCCTCAACGTCAGCCTGGCTTTATGTTGGTGTCAAGAAGTAAGAGTTGGTTTAGAGACCCGGTGTAACACGAGAAAATTACTCCCACGAGATTTTTACTCCGGAGTAAACATTTCGTACGAAAAAGTTACTCCCTTTACGAAAAAAGCACTCCCCCATAACACGAGAAAATTACTCCCCAAGACAAGTGAGTTCCGAGTAAACATTTCGTACAAAAATGTTACTCCCCTGACGAATAAATAACGAATAAATTACTTCACCCCAACACGAGCAATTTAACTTCCCATGCCAGGTGTACGACATTTTTACTCCCTTGTCCCCTGTTAGTCTTGGTGGTGGAAGGGGTGGAAGTAGGGTAGCGCGACATTCGTGTGCGCGAGATCACTTATTGGCATTATCCCTTCGCCCGCAACCCATTTTTGCGTACGAGATTTTTACTGAAAGTAAAAAAAAATGGGGAGTAAAAATTTCGTGGAGGGAGTAATTTTTTCGTGCCTTGGGGAGTTCTTTTCTCGTACGAAAAGTGTACTCGGAGTAAGAATTTCGTACGAAATATTTACTCCGGAGTAAATTTTTCGTGGAGTAATAATTTCGTGTTACACCGGACTGGGTCATTGTGTGTCAGCGCTATAGTTGGTAAGGGTGTGGCTCAAAGGGTTGTTGGGTCTTTGGGGCATTGGGCCATGGGTGGTCGGGGTTAAGGGTATAAGGAAGGTTTTTTTCTCTTCAGGACCATCCCACTCTGGTTGTCGCGACAAATGTTGCACGTCTGCTGTCAGCTAGTTGTCGCAATATGTCACGGTACAAGGTGTTTGGTCAATTACTGGTTTTAGACCCTACAAATAACAACATACCCAAAGGAAAGGCACAATTGGAACAATGACCGTTATGCACAGGTCGAAAACGGTTGGCCGTGCTTTGCGCGCTCTGTTTTGCGTACAGCGATTGATCTGGTATTTGGCGCACGGATATTTGACCCATTTTTGAGTTGAACTTTTATTAAAGGTATTGGATAAAAATGTGATCGGTGAATATAAAAACGGCAGGTTGTTTTCTCGTGCCACTTACAAAATCGAAAACAATGACTGTTTGCTCACTACACATCAAGATAGACGTGCCCGGAAGATAAACAGAGGAAAGTCTTTTTGGACCATCTCCCGACATCTTAATATTATTGAAAATGTATGGTTTTGAGTGTATGAGTTCTGCAAACTCGCCCACTGCGCATTTCCAACACCAATTAGTCAAGAGCGAATCTAGAGTTACTCTCAATCGTCACTTTGTAGCCTTGAAAATCCACTTCTTGGAGACTTTATACGCACCGCTTTTTTGGCAGACTACAGACAGCTATAAGGAACAAATAACGCACAATGAAATACCAAAAGTTTGAAAATATGAGGCAAGCGAAATATATTTTGTTTTTATCGAATTATCTTTCGAGCGATCCAAACGTACCGCCGCTCTAATTGTAGTCCTTCCGATATGCGATACTAATTGCAATACTCTGTATTTGATTAAAAATAAAGAAGTTTTGGGACAGGCTTGGTGAATCAGATAACAGGTCAAAGCATTTTTAATTCGAATTCCTTATATGTGCATGACTTTCTGATTTGGGCCGTTTATCGGGTTAGCTGAAACTGTGATTTGGGCCTCAAATTCTATTTTAAAGAAAAGTCTACAGTGCCCCCGGTGGCCCCAAGCAACGCCCCTGAAAGATGTGAGACTCATCATCCCACGGACCTGTTTTCTAAATCATTTGGAACAACGCATGGCTCAAGGGCCCAAGACAGGAAATTGCTGGCTGGTGCTCTTACCCTCTTGCCCCGCATGTCTCGTCGCTGCTGATTGGCTGACGCTTCGTTTGGAGCATGCGTGAAGTGATTTAATTGGTCGGTGTATTGATTTTTCTCTCGCTCTTGATTGGTGACTGATTGGGTGATGTATGTTTTCGAAGAAGACGTGTCCTGACTGCATCTGCCTTCGTGTGTGTGTGTGTGTGTCTGCGTGTGTGTGTGTGTCTGCGTGTGTGCGTGCGTATATGTCTGTGAGTGTGTGTGCGCATATGTGTGTGTGTGTGTGTGTGTGTGTGTGTATGTGTGTGTGTGTGTGTGTGTGTGTGTGTGTGTGTGTGTGTGTGTGTGTGTGTCAATGTGTGTGTTGTATTGAGTGCGAACGTGATTGCAGGCATGCGGCGCGCGTGTGTGTGCGAGTTGACTTTTCTTTTCCTTTGTATTATATTGACATACATGTACATTTCAATGTTCTATCATGCATTATGTATTCGGATAAGTAATGTTGTAATTAGCAATACTGTATGATTGCGATTGACAATTGTCCTTTTATTGTCTTTATTTTTATGTCTTAGTTTAGCAGGGACAGATTGTAAGACTAGGCGTGAGCCTAAAATCTCCATCCTTGAGTAATAAAGTTCGTTTGTTCGTTCTCTCTCTCTCTCTCTCTCTCTCTCTCTCTCTCTCTCTCTCTCTCTCTCTCTCTCTCTCTCTCTCTCTCTCTCTCTCTCTCTCTCTCTTTCTTTCTTTCTCTCTTTATTTCTCTCTCTCTCTCTTTCTCTCTCTCTCTCTCTATCTTTCTCTCTCACTCTCTCTCTGTCTCTCTCACTCTCTCTCTCACTCTCTCTCTCTCACTCTCTCACTCTCTCTCTCTCTCTCTCTCTCTCTCTCTCTCTCTTTCTCTCTTTCTTTCTCTCGGGTTACTGTCAGCCTTAAACACATATTGATACTTCAGCCAGGCAGTATGGCCCCACATTACACCACTACTTTTACTTATTTATTTCCTTGACCCAGACGATAATCTTTTCAAGCAGCAGACTGGAACATCTCGCGTGTACGTCTGCTAAAGATTGATTGGAAAATATTGCGACAGTCATTGGCCCCAATGCTTATCATGGGTAGACTGTTATACCGCCATGACGTCAAAGAAAACAGAATTGGTTTAAACAAGTTTATTCAGTAAATTTCATTGAAAAACAGAATTGTCTGAAAGTTGCAGTCGAACCTGCCCTAGCGACCGCCTCTTGATCACGACCACCTGCCCATTACTGCCGCCTCAAAGGATCCTCAACAAGAATATTTCCTATAATTTCACTTGCCTCGGGTTTTCAAACTTTTGCTTTTAGTTGTGTGTCCTTTTTACATTTAGTCAAGTTTTGACTAAATGTTTTAACGTAGAGGGGGGAATCGAGACGAGGGTCGTGGTGGTGTATGTGTGTGTGTGTGTGTGTGTGTGTGTGTGTGTGTGTGTGTGTGTGTGTAGAGCGATTCAGAGTAAACTACTGGACCGATCTTTATGAAATTTTACATGAGAGTTCCTGGGTATGATATCCCCAGATGTTTTTTTCATTTTTTTGATAAATGTCTTTGATGACGTCATATCCGGCTTTTCGTGAAAGTTGAGGTGGCACTGTCACGCTCTCATAAATTGGTTGAAATTTTGGTCAAGTAATCTTCGACGCAACCCGGACTTTGGTATTGCATTTCAGCTTGGAGGCTTAAAATGTAATAAATGAGTTTGCTCATTAAAGTTGTCATTAAAATCGATTTTTCGCAAACAGATTTAAAATTGATTGCATCGTATTCTTCATGACATCCTGAATCTAAAAATATATACATATGTCATGTTTACTCTTAAAATGTTATCACAATTAACGAAAATAGAATAATTAATCTTACGATTAAAATGTAAGAAATCGATCCAAAAATGATGTCATCTTATTCGTGATCATTTCCTGATTCCAAAAACATATAGATATGTATTCAAAACAAGCTCAGAAAGTTAACAAGAATACAGAAAAGCGCGCTTTCCTGCTTAGCACAATACGCTACCGCGCTAATCTGGCGTGTTAATATCACTACGTTTTGCACGTGGAAGGTGAGAGATTTCCTTCACGCGGGGATTGACGAAGCTGTACTGTCTTAGTGAATAAATACAGTGCGTTCAGTTTCATCCCGTGAGTTCGACAGCTTGACTAAATGTAGTAATTTCGCCTTACGCGACCTGTTTCACCTTGCCACAGCGACAATTACCTGTCAATAAGGACCAATCTTTGTTTATCCCTAATTGGGTGGTCGTTATCGACAGGTTTGACTGTACCGACCTTCCCGCCTACAAGTTCGTGTTAACTGCCAGAGATTCTGTCCAGGCATTTACATCTATTGAATAAAAGCATCCCTTGACTTGGACACATACACACAAATCTATAGCGTACGCATTCTGTGCAGGATGGAAATTGTTTTCTGTATTAGATCAATCAATATGAGGCTTATATCGCGCGTATTCCGTGGGTACAGTTCTAAGCGCAGGGATTTTTATTTTTTCTTATTTTTTTATTTTTTTTTATTTTATGCAATTTATATCGAGCACATATTCAAGGCGCAGGGATTTATTTAGATTACCAGATTGATGATACATATATATATATCATTCTTTGTCATTATCCTGTGCAATTTGAAGAGACTGTTCCTGGTATTTTTGTTGTTGTTGATTTACTGTATATCAGCTGGAGGTACAGAGCAAAAACGCCATCAAAATCGGTTTTTCTTACCCTTCTCCGAAGTTGTGGCTGGTGGTTTGTTTGGTTTTTTCACACGCCGGAAGGTCAACAGTTCGAATCCCGGCAGGACGGACACGGGTCAACTTTATGTGCAGACTCAGAGACGGTATCCGTGTCCAATCCCCGTGTCACCACAGTGGCACAAAAAAGACCTCAGTCATTCTTCCATACGTACAGGTGGCTGGTTACACCTAAACACGCACACACCTGGGTAGCGCGATTCTTGCTGCTGCAAGCTATACAGTATACACTGACGACCCAAATGTCCAAGTATTGGAATAATAGAGTAAATGAAATGAAATTGAAATGAACAAATCAGTCTGACTGTGTGGTAGATTGAGACTACCGGACATGCCCTGTTGTCTCAAAATTGCAAATT
>NC_090247.1:56551266-56553766 GCF_037325665.1 Littorina saxatilis
ACTGATAAAGTTTGTTGATTTAAAAATGTACACATTTGACTGAGAAAAGAAAAGACCTATGAAGAAGGTTTGCTCCAAGCCACACACGAAAAAAAAAAAAAAAAAAAGGCAAAAAATAATTGTAGTAGCAAACCTGCATGCAACTGAGGTTAGAAAAAAAAATCCTTCTCAGCGCAACTACTACCCTGCTCTTCTTGTCAATTTCACTGCCTTTGCCACGAGCGGTGGACTGACGATGCTACGAGTATACGGTCTTGCTGGAAAATTGCAGTGCGTTCAGTTTCATTCTGTGAGTTCGACAGCTTGACTAAATGTTGCATTTTCGCCTTACGCGACTTGTTTACATTTAGTCAAGTTTTGACTAAATGTTTTAACATAGAGGGGGAATCGAGACGAGGGTCGTGGTGTGTGTGTGTGTGTGTGCGTGTGTGTGTGTGTGTGTGTGTGTGTGTGTGTGTGTGTGTGTGTGTGTGTGTACATGTGTGTGTGTGTGTGTCTGTGCGTGTGTGTGTGTGTAGAGCGATTCAGCATAAACTACTGGACCGATCTTTATGAAATTTTACATGAGAGTTCCTGGGTATGATATCCTCAGACGTTTTTTTTCATTTTTTGGATCAAAAAGCAAATTTCCGAAATCGATTTAAAAACAATTTTATCTTATTCCTTGTCAAATCCTGATTCCAAAAACATATAGATATGATATGTTTTGATTACAAACACGCTCAGAAAGTTAAAACGAAGAGAGGTACAGAAAAGCGTGCATGCTATGCAGCACAGCGCGCGAAACCACTACCGCGCTAAACAGGCTCGTCAGTTTCACTGCGTTTTGCACGAGCGGCGGACTACGGTCATTGTAAAAAATGCAGTGCGTTCAGTTTCATTCTGTGCGTTCCACAGCTTGACTAAATGTAGTAATTTCGCCTTACGCGACTTGTTTACATTTAGTCAAGTTTTGACTAAATGTTTTAACATAGAGGGGGAATCGAGACGAGAGTCGTGGTGTATGTGTGTGTGTGTGTGTGTGTGTGTGTGTGTGTGTGTGTGTGTGTGTGTGTGTGTGTGTGTGTGTGTGTGTGTGTGTGTGTCTGTCTGTCTGTGCGTGTGTGTGTGTGTAGAGCGATTCAGACTAAACTACTGGACCGATCTTAATGAAATTTCACATGAGAGTTCCTGGGAATGATATCCCCGGATATATTTTTCATTTTTTCGATAAATACCTTTGATGACGTCATATCCGGCTTTTTGTCAAAGTTGAGGCGGCACTGTTACGCCCTCATTTTTCAATCAAATTGATTGAAATTTTGGCAAAGCAATCTTCGACGAAGGCCGGACTTCGGTATTGTATTTCAGTTTGGTGGCTTAAAAACTAATGAATGAGTTTGGTCATCAAATATCGGAAACTTGTAATTAAAATTATTTTTTTATTAAACGATCCAAAAATAATGTCATCTTATTCTTCGTCATTTTCTGATTCCAAAAACATATACATATGTTATATTTGGATTACAAACAAGCTCTGAAAATTAAAAATATGAAAATTATGATTAAAATTAATTTTCCGAAATCGATTTAAAAACAATTTCATCTTATTCCTTGTCGGTCCCTGATTCCAAAAACATATAGATATGATATGTTTGGATTAAAAACAAACTCAGTAAGCTAAAAAGAATAGACATACAGAAAAGCGTGTTATCCTGCTCAGCGCGACCACTACCGCACTATTCTGCATGGCTTGTCGATTTCACTGCCTTTGCCACGAGCGGTGGACTGACAAATCTACGAGTATGTGGTCTTGGTGAAAAAGCAGTGCGTTCAGTTTCATTCTGTGAGTTCGACAGCTTGACTAAATGTTGTTATTTCGCCTTACGCGACTTATTTTGTATCTGCCTTGGAAAAAAGTAGAACAAGAACGAATCGATGAAGAAGAAAGGAAAACAAGTCGCGTAAGGCGAAAATACAACATTTAGTCAAGCTCAGTCGAACTCACAGAATGAAACTGAACGCACTGGATTTTTTTCACAGTGACCGTAGTCCGCCGCTTGTGCAAAACGGAGTGAAACTGACGAGCCTGTTCAGCGCTGTAGTGGTTTCGCTGTGCTGCATAGCACGCTTTTCTGTACCTCTCTTCGTTTTAACTTTCTGAGCGTGTTTTTAATCCAAACATATCATATCTATATGTTTTTGGAATAAGGAACCGACAAGGAATAAGACGAAATTGTTTTTAAATCGATTTCAAAAATTTAATTTTGATCATAATTTTTACATTTTTAATTTTCAGAGCTTGTTTTTAATCCGAATATAACATATTTATATGTTTTGGGAATCAGAAAATGACGAAGAATAAGATGAAATTGTTTTTGGATCGTTTAATAAAAAAATAATTTTAATTACAAGTTTCCGATTTTTAATGACCAAACTCACTCATTAGTTTTTAAGCCACCAAGCTGAAATGCAATACCAAACCCCGGCCTTCGTCGAAGATTGCTTTGCCAAAATTTCA
>NC_090247.1:56558766-56591266 GCF_037325665.1 Littorina saxatilis
CAAAATTTCAATGAATTTGATTGAAAAATGAGGGTGTGACAGTGCCGCCTCAACTTTTACAAAAAGCCGGATATGACGTCATTAAAGACATTTATTGAAAAAATTAAAAAAATATCCGGGGATATCATACTCAGGAACTCTCACGTCAAATTTCATAAAGATCGGTCCAGTAGTTTACTCTGAATCGCTCTAGACACACACACGCACACACACACACACATACACACACACATACACCACGACCCTCGTCTCGATTCCTCCTCTATGTTAAAACATTTAGTCAAAACTTGACTAAATGTAAAAAGACATTTCAAAATGCATTATGAATATCAAGCAATGATGTAATATTATCACATAATTATTCATTTGTTTCCAAGAGAAACAGCATGTACATTTCCTTGAAGGAAGTTTCACTGAATTGCATTTTAATTAAATCAGGAATGGAGTTCCACAATAAGGCGCCAGAATAAGAAAGACTTGATTTGTAAAGGTCAATTCTTGGGGTTGGGGTAATTAATTTGTTTAGTTTTCTTGAATTATTCAGTTTGAAATTTGAGGCAATGAATGTAGGTGCATTCCTTGACATAATTCTATGCATCATTGCACCTTTGTTATAAGTAAATCTTAATTTGATAGGAAGAATCTTTAATTTTTTTATAATCAGACGTAGAGAGAGATGTATTTTTAAAAAGAATTAATTTAAGAGCTCGTCTATGTAAAGAGCATAATTGTTTCAAAGTGTTTGCACTTGCAGAGTCCCACACTGTGGACGCATAATCAATAGTTGATTGAATATATGCCTGAAAAAACAGTTTCCGTGTGCGTAGGTCTAGAAAGTGTTTAATTTTTGATAACTGATATATTTTTTTAGAAGTATTTTTACAAAGTGTATCTAAATGTTTTGACCAAGACAGATTATTATCAATGGTTATGCCCAAGACTTTATAGTTATCAACTTCAGTTACATCTTGATTTTGTATTTGTAGTTTAGGAAATTTTGATGATAGATTTTGTCGTTTTTGTCTAGTGGTTAGAAGCATGCATTTAGTTTTATTTGGGTTCAGTGACATATGGTTTAGTTCTGACCATTCCAGCAATCGATCAATGTTTTCTTGGAGGACTCTTGCTAGCTCACTTAGATCTTTGTGAGTAGAATGTATTGTAGTATCATCTGCAAATAGTTCACACATACATTTAACAAATAATGGTAGGTCATTAATATAGATAGAAAATAGTAGAGGACCAAGAATAGAACCTTGTGGAACTCCAAACCTTACTGTTTGTTTACAAGAGTATGATTGATTCAGATAAGTACTTTGCTGTCTATCTGACAGGAAAGATTTTAAAATGTTAACAGAATCAGTTGCCAATCCATAAATCTCAAGCTTTTTTTATAAGGAGTTTATGGTCAATTAGGTCAAAAGCTTTAGCAAAGTCAACAAATAGAGCAGCACTGAACTGGTTATTATTAATGTTGTTTAGCCATTGGTCAACTAAGCTGATCAGCGCTGTTTGACATGAGTGTTTTTGCCTAAAACCTGATTGCTTATCATGTATCAATTTGTTGTTCTCAAAGTGCAACAGAATATGCTTATTGATATGTTTTTCAAAAGGCTTTGAAAGAATTGATAGAATTTATATTGGTCTGTAATTTGAAGGATTTGTAGTATCTCCCGATTTAAAAAGAGGAATCAATTTAGCCTGTTTGAATTTACTTGGAAAACAGCATTGGTCGATACATATGTTATAAATGAAAGTCAATGTATCCGTGATTATTGGAGCTGCCATTTTTATAATTTTTGCATCAAGCCCATCTATGTCACGTGTTCCGGTTTGTTTAAGATGCTGTAGCTGAGAGAAAACATCCAATATAGTCATTGGTTGCAATGCATGAAGAACATGGATCTGTTTGGAATTGCAGTATTCCTTCAAAAGTGTTAAATCATTTGATTCTGTCCGATCGTAAGAAATCACTTTATTGGCAATTTTTGAGAAATGTTCATTAAGTGTATCTACAGATATATTAATAACTTGGGAGGATTTATTTGCAATGTCTTTGTTTGTGAGTTGGTTAATTGCTTTCCAAATAAATTTTGAATCTTGTTTAGATGTAATGAGGTTTTGAAAATATTGTTGTTTACGTTTTCGTTTCAGGGAGTTCACTTTATTTCTTTGTTGTTTGTACTCTTCATGGGTACCATGTTCTTTTAAAAAATCACGGTAATTTGCTGCATTGTCTATGTCTTTGTCGATCCATTTAGGTTTTTCGATCTGCTTTATTCGATGTGTTTTAAGGGGTGCGTGTTTGTTATATATATTAATGAATATAGATATCCAAAAATCCAAAGCTTGGTCAGGGTTTGTAAAATTGTAAGTATTTGAAAGTGGACTATTTTTTAGATCAGAAAGAAATGCACTTTCACTGAAATGAGAGAATGAACGATATGTAATTGTTCTGTGACCTGTTTTTGGAATTTTTACCCCTTTACGAGACCACGTGGTGCAAATGGGAAAATGGTCACTCACTGCAAAACATGGTACACATGTTTCTTTAATATGACGTTTTTCAGAAACATAGATATGATCAATAAGTGTTTTAGAGGTGGAAGTAATACGAGTAGGATTTTGAATCATTTGATGTAAATTTAATAGATTTAGTGTTTCCAACCAATTCTTATTTTGCTTCAGAAGATCGATATTAAAGTCTCCTATAAGAAAGATTTCTTTTGATTCATTTAAAACTGCATCCATCACGTCCATAGAGAATACTATATGGCTTGCTGTGTCGTACCAGATTTACACGAGTTTTTTTTTTAAATATTGAACTGCGAGCGAAAGCGAGCTGTTCACTATTTGAAAAAGCAACGAGTGTAAATCTGGTACGAAACAGCAAGCCATGTAGTATTCTGTTTATCCTACATACAGTACTTACGTGTATTTTACTGAATATGTCCTGCAGCCGAGGCAGGTAATTTGAAGACGCTTGTTTTGGAACCTCGATCTCTTCTAAAGCCTCGTGCAATCTATTACGTCACAGCAAAGAAACGTCACTCTGAAAGTGTGGTGTGACGTGTTAGTTCTAAAGATTCATGGAGGGTAATTAGCGAGCACAATTTTTGTTTCTATAATGACGTTTGTCTCGGTAACTTTGACACCTTAAGCAGTGGAAAAACAGGTCCCTGCCAGACTTGCTTGACATGACCTTTTACATGATATACACACGTGTGATTTGAACGATTATTATCTCACAGGTGTCTCTCTCACGTATGTAGGATAAATGAATTTATCACACCAGTTTACTTTCTCTGCTGGGTTTCTGTAACAGAATCCAACAATAATTGATGTTGATTTTTGTAAGCATAATTTCACCCAAATGGATTCTATTCCATGAGATTCAAGTTTTTCAAGACGCTTGTAGGTTAATGATTCATTAATATAAACTAACAAACCAGTTTCTAAGTTTTTGGAAGAATCTTTTCGTAATGTTTTAAAGCTTGAAACGGAAATATCTGAATTAAGTATGTTGTTAGATAATCTAGATTCTGAAAATCCAAAAATATGAAAGTTTCTACCATTGTTAGAAAGTAAGGATAATATGTCTGTCATTGTGTTATATGCATGGTTTATGTTTAAATGGCCAATATGAAGCCCTTGTTTTACCAGCCAATTATTTGACAATTATGAGTTGAAGAAGACATACAATTTTTTTAGGATAAAAAGTACAAAAGCAAACACCTCACACACAAAACCCCACGATGATAACATACCGATTAAGCAAAATTGTTCACAGTAAGAGAGAGAGAGAGAGAGAGAGAGAGAGAGAGAGAGAGAGAGAGAGAGAGAGAGAGAGAGAGAGAGAGAGAGAGAGAGAGAGAGAGAGAGAGAGAGAGATACAGACAGTCAGAGATACAGACAGTCAGACAGACAGGAAGACAGACACAGGGAGAGACAGACACAGACAAGCAAGCAGGCAGGCAGGTGGCAGTCAGGCAGGCGGCAGGCAGACAAAGACACAGAGAGATAAAGACACAGAGACAGATACATAGTGCGAGAGAGAAACAGACCGAGACAGAGAGACGGAGACAGATATATACAGAGAGAGAGAGCGATAGAGAGAGAGAGAGAGAGAGAGAGAGAGAGAGAGAGAGAGAGAGAGAGAGAGAGAGATGTAGAAAGAGAAACTGAGAGGCAGAGATAGAGAGAGAGACAGAGACAGTGACAGAGACATTGAGGAAAAACGTCAAGCTGATTAATCACCTCTGCAATCCTTTTCAGCCTAAATGGGCAAGCTGTCATTCCGTTTTTTCCGTTCCTTTGTGATAGCCACAAGCCTTAAAAGGGAGGAAAAATCTATACAATGTATCACTAGTTCGGCCCAAGACACACACACAAACAAACGCAGGCAAACACACACACACACACACACACACACACACACACACACACACACACACACACACACACACACACACGTACATATACACACACACACACATACATATACACACACACACACATCAAACACACACACACACACACACACAACACACACACACACACACACACACACACACGCGGATGTATAGCTTCGCTTTGGGTAGGAAAAAGTAGTAGCTTCATTAAAGGTTGTCATGGTTTCCAGAGCGAATAAGAAATAGTAGTGATTGATAGGATGTGGTAAGGGAGGTGGGTGCTTCAGAGATGTAGGTCGGCAGAGGACGGAACGATAGGCAAGACCGAATTTGTGCTTTGGGTAAAACAGAGATTACAATACGCGACAACAAAACCCGGTTCAAATATTAAATGAAAAATCCTTTTTTTCTTTAAAAAAAAGAAAAGATTCTGTCAGTAATGTAAGTGGATTAATGCCCCCACACACGACAGGTCACGCGTGTTTTCAAAAACGTATGGAATCAAAAGACTATTTTTGTGGACCTGCATGTTTGTGGAGAGATAACGGGGGGAAGGCGAAAGAGGGGAGTGGTACGATGTTTCGTAATAGGAAAACAATACAATACGATACAATACAATACAATACAATACAATATGTAAATACAAACAATTTTCGTTGTCTTTATCATCGTCATCGTTATCGTCATTGTCGCCACTATGGTCATTGTCTTCATCATCGTCACTATCATCGTCATTGTCATCACAATTATCGTTGTTGTCATCATCGTCATCATCATCGTGGTTGTCACAACGATTGATATTGTCGTCATCGTCGTCGTCGTTGTCGTCAATAATGCCATTATCTTCATGATCGTGTTCATCTTCGTCGTTGTCGATTATCCCCCATCCGCTCTATCCCGGACCCCCCCCCCCCCCTCCTGCCCTTTTCCCACTCTCACCGCCATCACCCACCACCCCAGCAACTCCAACCAACCCCATTTTTCTTGAACTTGCCAGCAGTTAAAGAATGTGGACTTCCTTGCGCGTCAAAAACCAGAGAGGTTGAAATTGAAACTGTGTCCACGCAGCCATCGGGGACCCATTTATCGGGGCCGCTTACGCAATGAATGTTGATTCTGTCAGGAACAGCCTGACACTACACAAATCTTATCAAATTGAAATGGCCGAAAAGAAATTAAAATCTGCCATCGTGATTGATTTTCTGTCCGAAATAAAAATGTGACAGAAATAAAACATTCCTTGCGTTCAGTTTCCATTTGTGTGCCGCCAATTCTTGTTTTCAATCGGAAACGGAGAATTAATGGTAGTAGGCCATAGACAGACTGACGCCAAGAATGCGATGTGTGTGTGAGTGTGTGTGTGTGTGTGTGTGTGTGTGTGTGTGTGTGTTTGTGAATGTGTGTGTGAATGTGTGTGTGTGTGTGTGCGTGGGTGGGTGAGTGTGTGTGTGTGAATGTGTGTGTGTGTGTGTGTGTGTGTGTGTGTGAATGTGTGTGTGTGTGTGTGAATGTGTGTGTGTGTGTGTATGTGTGTGTGTGTGTGTGAATGTGTGTGTGTGTGTACGTGTGTGTGTGTGGGTGTGTGTGTCTTGGGCCGAACTAGGGAAATTATCTATCTAAAGTAATAATAATTGACCGGGAGGCAAGGTAACATTAACTGGACAATAATTATGTTCAGCCTGCCATTACCGGTAGTCCCAACATTAACGGTGTGTTAACCTGAGAAAGACATTCCATCATTTGGTTCGGGCAGAACTTACATCAAGATCACTGTTGCACAGCTGCAGGGTTAGAGCGAATAAACTTGATGTCAGAAAGTTTAGGTTCCAAAACCAGGACCCATGCATGATAGCTACACTGTTCCCTTACCAAGACGTAAACATGAACATAATTATGAGAGATGTTGCAATAATTAATTTGCAATTTTGAGACAACAGGGCATGTCCGGTAGTCTCAATCTACCACACAGTCAGACTGATTTGTTCATTTCAATTTTATTTCATTTACTCTATTATTCCAATACTTGGACATTGGGTCGTCAGTGTATAGCTTGCAGCAGCAAGAATCGCGCTACCCAGGTGTGTGCGTGTTTAGGTGTGATCAGCCACCTGTACGTATGGAAGAATGACTGAGGTCTTTTTTGTGCCACTGTGGTGACACGGGGATGGGACATGGATACCGTCTCTGAGTCTGCACATAAAGTTGACCCGTGTCCGTCCTGCCGGGATTCGAACCGTTGACCTTCCGGCGTGTGAAAAAAACAAACAAACCACCAGCCACAACTTCGGAGAAGGGTAAGAAAAACCGATTTTGATGGCGTTTTTGCTCTGTACCTCCAGCTGAGATACAGTAAATCAACAACAACAAAAATACCAGGAACAGTCTCTTCAAATTGCACAGGATAATGACAAAGAATGATATATATGTATCATCAATCTGGTAATCTAAATAAATCCCTGCGCCTTGAATATGTGCTCGATATAAATTGCATAAAATAAAAAAATTAAAAAAAATAAAAAAAATAAAAAAATCCCTGCGCTTAGAACTGTACCCACGGAATACGCGCGATATAAGCCTCATATTGATTGATCTAATACAGAAAACAATTTCCATCCTGCACAGAATGCGTACGCTATAGATTTGTGTGTATGTGTCCAAGTCAAGGGATGTAAATGCCTGGACAGAATCTCTGGCAGTTAGCACGATCTTGTAGGCGGGAAGGTCGGCACAGTCAAATCTGTCTATAACGACCACCCAATTAGGGATAAACAAAGATTGGTCCTTATTGACAGGTAATTGTCGCTGTGGCAAGGTGAACAAAGGACACACAACTAAAAGCAAAAGTTTGAAAACCCGAGGCCAGTGAAATTATAGGAAATATTCTTGTTGAGGATCCTTTGAGGCGGCAGTAATGGGCAGGTGGTCGTTATCAAGAGGCGGTCGCTAGGGCAGGTTCGACTGCAACTTTCAGACAATTCTGTTTTCCAATGAAATTTACTGAATAAACTTGTTTAAACCAATTCTGTTTTCTTTGACGTCATGGCGGTATAACAGTCTACCCATGATAAGCATTGGGGCCAATGACTGTCGCAATATTTTCCAATCAATCTTTAGCAGACGAACACGCGAGATGTTCCAGTCTGCTGCTTGAAAAGATTATCGTCTGGGTCAAGGGAAATAAATAAGTAAAAGTAGTGATGTAATGTGGGGCAATACTGCCTGGCTGAAGTATCAATATGTGTTTAAGGCTGACAGTAACCCGAGAGAAAGAGAGAGAGAGAGAGAGAGAGAGAGAGAGAGAGAGAGAGAGAGAGAGAGAGAGAGAGAGACAGAGAGAGAGAGAGAGAGAGACAGAGAGACAGAGAGAGAGAGATACAGAGACAGAGAGAGAGACTAACCAACCGACCGACCGAACAGAGAAACACGCGTGACCGTGGATTTACATTTTGTGCGTGCTCATCCTATCTTCTCTACTTTATCTTCGTCTTTTTTTGTCGCGTCCACAAACTCTGGAACATCTCGAAGTCTGCAGGATATTTCGCATAAAATATTCTAAATGTGCGAAACAACCCGCAAGCTTTTTATTATTATTCTATTTGTTTAAACAATGTGCGCAGACACAAGGGAAGACAAACTGCTACTCAACTTTGAATTAGTATACAGAGAAACAAGAGGAGACAATGCTAATGTCCTTTTGTTCGCGATCTCGTCTTCTTTATTGACCAGTTCTTGGTGAGTGTTAAGTGGGTGGTCTTGTTTGTCTTTTGTTTATGTGGCAGGTCTCGCCACGAGGTCTCAACTTTGAAATTCTGTTGCTTGTTTCGTTTTCACGTCTCCTCACACAGTTTTGCTTTGTTTCTTGAACTTTTGTTCACGCACCTTACATTTTTCAGTTCTTCTTACAAATTTTCTTTACCGGAACTTTGATAACTCAATGGGGAAAAACAAATTGAATTAGAGCAAAATGACCAAATCAAGGTAGGGTCGATCGGTCAGCAGTAATATGTATTGCAAGTGTATTGTTCGCGCAAGCTTTTTTTCGTGTGTAAGGTGTCCCAAATGTCCCATTGTCTGTGAAATAAATTAAAAAAATGATGGGGGGGGGGGGGGGCGAGGGATGGGGGAGGGCCCAGGGGGGATGATATGGTGAGTGATTTGGGTCGGCAAGGACAAAAATAAGGTCGTTGCGTTCACCAAAGACCCAGGGAGGTTTGAAACAAGATTCGTTCTACATCAGCAGGCCGTATAGGCGGCTCTTGTCTAGACTGCAATTAATAAATGCATTTCATGTAATTCCTGGTGGGGTTTTCTCCGCCGGCAAGTTCACACCGTGCGCGTGAAACTGACTGCAAAGTTGATATAGGCTACTCATGTAACAGTAATGTGAAACGATTCGAAATCGACAAGTTCATTTCATTGTTAAAGCCGAACATCCGTCTCCAGGAGCTATGCTATGCTAACTTACTATTTCTGTCCCCAGAACTAGTGTCTATTTGGGACATGACGTGGTTATATGCAACGTCTCCAGGAGACCAAGCCTTGTTATACAAATATTATATACTACAGGGGGCCACAGAGCTAAATTTAGCGTTGCCAGCACGATAAACTTGAACTACATCTGCTGCGCGACCTTTAACCCTCACTCTGGTTGTCGCGACAAATGTTGTTTAACGCCCGCACGGTTAAACCATTAGGGGCATGTTCCCGGGTGTTACCCCGTCATTAGATGATTTAGAGAAAGATAAAACAAAAGATAAATACATAAAAAGAGGCCGCCGCGAAGGAGGTTTTGGCTGTCGTGCTCGAGCTCCTAGTCACCAAGGCACCAGAGCTTTAGGTTGGTGTCAAGAAGTAAGAGTTGATTTGGAGACCCGGCTGGGTCATTGTGTGTCAGCGCTATAGTTGGTAAGGGTGTGGCTCAAAGGGTTGTTGGGTCTTTGGGGCACTGGGCCATAGTTGATCGGGGGTAAGGGTATAAGGAAGGTTTTTTCTCTTCAGGACCATCCCACTCTGGTTGTCGCGACAAATGTTGCACGTCTGCTGTCAGCTAGTTGTCGCAATATGTCACGGTACAAGGTGTTTGGTCAATTACTGGTTTTAGACCCTACATATAACAACATACCCAAAGGAAAGGCACAATTGGAACAATGACCGTTATGCACTGGTCGAAAACGGTTGGCCGTGCTTTGCGCGCTTTGTTTTGCGTACAGCGATTGATCTGGTATTTGGCGCACGGATGTTTGACCCATTTTTGAGTTGAACTTTTATTAAAGGTATTGGATAAAAATGTGATCGGTGAATATAAAAACGGCAGGTTGTTTTCTCGTGCCACTTACAAAATCGAAAACAATGACTGTTTGCTCACTACACATCAAGATAGACGTGCCCGGAAGATAAACAGAGAAAAGTCTTTTTGGACCATCTCCCGACATCTTAATATTATTGAAAATGTATGGTTTTGAGTGTATGAGTTCTGCAAACTCGCCCACTGCGCATTTCCAACACCAATTAGTCAAGAGCGAATCTAGAGTTACTCTCAATTGTCACTTTGTAGCCTTGAAAATCCACTTCTTGGAGACTTTATACGCACCGCTTTTTTGGCAGACTACAGACAGCTATAAGGAACAAATAACGCACAATGAAATACCAAAAGTTTGAAAATATGAGGCAAGCGAAATATATTTTGTTTTTATCGAATTATCTTTCGAGCGATCCAAACGTACCGCCGCTCTAATTGTAGTCCTTCCGATATGCGATACTAATTGCAATACTCTGTATTTGATTAAAAATAAAGAAGTTTTGGGACAGGCTTGGTGAACCAGATAACAGGTCAAAGCATTTTTAATTCGAATTCCTTATATGTGCATGACTTTCTGATTTGGGACGTTTATCGGGTTAGCCGAAACCGTGATTTAGGCCTCAAATTCTATTTTAAAGAAAAGTCTACAGTGCCCCCGGTGGCCCCAAGCAACGCCCCTGAAAGATGCGAGACTCATCATCCCACAGACCTGTTTTCTAAATCATTTGGAACAACGCATGGCTCAAGGGCCCAAGACAGGAAATTGCTGGCTGGTGCTCTTACCCTCTTGCCTCGCATGTTTCGTCGCTGCTGATTGGCTGACGCTTCGTTTGGAGCATGCGTGAAGTGATTTAATTGGTCCGTGTATTGATTTTTCTCTCGCTCTTGATTGGTGACTGATTGGTTGATGTATGTTTTCGAAGAAGACGTGTCCTGACTGCATCTGCCTTCAGAACATAGCTGAATTTATAAAAGGAAACGTTTCTCGTGTTTAGGTTATAAATGGAGGTGAAAAATGAAAGCTTGTGTGTGTGTGTGTGTGTATGTGTGTGTGTGTGTGTGTGTGTGTGTGTACGTGTGGGGCTGTGTGTGTGTGTGTGTGTGTGTGTGTGTGTGTCTGTAAGCATGGGTGTGTGTGTGTGTGTGTGTGTGTGTGTGTGCGCGCGCGCGCGTGTGTGTGTGTGTGTGTGTGTTTGTGTGTGTGTGTGTGTGTATGTGTGCATTTTAAACATACTTTAAAATAGACACAGGTGTCAAGTAACAAATCTAAGTCAACGAAATGCTCCCACTCATTACAGAAAGCAGCTTTAAGCTGAATATTATTATTTAGACTTATTCCGGAAATGACTCTGTCGAGTTTTTTGGTTGTTGTTTTGGAGAAAGGGGTGTGGGGGTGGTGGTGGGGGGGGGGGGGTGGTGTACAGACTTGCGAAGTATAACCCATTGCACACAACAGAGTAATACTTCAAACATTTATTTAGTTATTTGTGCATTTGTGCGGTCTGTTCCATGGTCAGTTACAACTCCCTTAAAATTCTGCTCCAGTTTATTTCTCTGGTTTAATCGTTATCCCCTCTAATTCAAAGACCGCAAGATCAAACGACGTGCTGGTGAATGCTACATTTTGTCTACGACTAAATGTTCGAATAGATAACCGTTCTTGTCTGTGTTGGCTTTAAAAATCTGCTATTTTATAGCTTTTTGCTTTGCTTTGAACCCCTTTGCACTGGAAAAAGACGTCACCCAGAGGCTAATCAAAGTGATATCGATCATTCGCTGAGTTTGCGAAACATACCTCCCAACTGTCCAGCATAATTCAGGAATTAATTTACGTGAGGAGGTGAGGCAGTTCTGGAATAAAATTAGTTTGCAAAACAGCGAGCCCTGGTGTTTCAGCACGATAAATCAGGAATCAATGTAGTTAACACGGTGCTAGACTTGCGCACTCAAGACTTCCCCCTCCTCCTCTCCTTTGCTTGCAATTAACCTTTACTCTCTCTCCCCGACCCATTATCTCCCCCAGTTCCTCCCACCTTTTTTCCATTAATTCCCATTTCCAATCCTTCCTCTGGTCTTGAGAAACGAAACAAACGTGCAACGGTCTCGAATTGCAATACTAGGGAGATTCAAAGGACAGCACGTTTCGTTTTGCAGCTCGTTTCGTTTGGTGAATGAGTCACCCCGCGAAACGGAACGTGAAACGAGGCGGCATAGGCCGCAGACAAGATTTAGATGTATTCACGTTTCGTTTCGGAATGAAGGAAGGGCGATAAATCTTCAAGTGAAATTATCACGTCTGTCCTCGATCAGAATGGAAAAAAACCCCTAGGAGGTGGTCCAGAATCGGGCATACTTTGATTATTTTCAGTCCAAATAAATCACACAGACTTTGTTTATACAAAATCACATACGAAGCCAGAATAAAAATTCGATGCGATGACCTACTTCTGCTTCGCCATTTGCTTTCTTCACCATGAAGTTGGATAAATGTACCAGGATCAGCACCCTTCAAAATATTTCAGTTCACAACAGTTGTCTACCTCCAATGAACACATTCTCAGCGCTGAAAGACTGTGAAAGGGTTGATGAATCTAGCAATGCATAAAATGGCCAACAAATAAAACTGTTAGTGTGCAAAAATACTCACAAAAGTTGACGAAATATTGTTCGTTTTTTGGGGGTGGAAAACGTGACTGCGTTTTGACGTTCCACGTTCCGTTTCAGTTGACCTTCACCTTTCCAGCGAGAGACCCCCAAAATGATGACGTTTACCACAACTTCAAAACGAAACGTCCCGACGTTTCGTTTATTAAATCTCCCTAATATCAGCTGAAAAGACTATAACAAATATTAATCAACCAACCATACTCTGCTTTAACCCTAACTCCCGCTTCCCCCCCCCCCCTCCCCCCCTCCCCCCCACCCGCCCTCCAACCAACTCTGCTTCCCCCTATACTCCCCTTATCCCTACTCCGCTTCCGTTTTCTACTCTTAACGCCCTCTCCCTCTTCCCTTCCTCCGCCCAATTTCCTCCCGACTTCTTCAATCAGCTTCTCAGGGTGCTCTTAATTCCATTAGTACCTGGTGTTTAAAAGGCGAAGCAGGTGTAAAACTATCAATCAGGCATTAAGAGCGCGTGTGACTGATCTATGGAGGCGAAACCTTATGCAGATGAATTTTAGGCATGCACCAAGACAGTGATGGAGAACTTTCCGTTGCCGTCGACGGGTTTTTGAGAGTCCACCTCTGTAGCGGATTCTTACCACGGTCTGGGTGCTTGGAGAAAGCTTGTCAACATCCGAGCGAAGCATGATAACTGTTGGATAAATATTAAAATTTTGAAAATGCCATGGAGGTCGTTTTTCTATGCTAAGCTAATTAAGTCTTTTGGACCCCAGTTCTAGTTACTGTTTGGGGCATGAGGTGTTAATATACGCTGATAATCGTTTTTCTGAATGTAACACGACTCTCATACTTGGATCTGAGGGGAGTACCCTAGGGTTACGGAACATATTAGCGAAGTCGATTTTGGGGTCAATCGCTGTCGGATGTCATTTAAGCTTTGAAAATGAGCGACGTGCAGCCTTCTCTGAGACCCGTGAGAGACGGAAGGCTGCAGCTGCTGCAGCACCAGCCAAACCAGGACAGTTCCACTGCACATAATTCTCAGCGGCCGCTCCAAACTTAGACTCCGCAGTCACATGCGAGTCTGCTCCAGACCAGATGAAATACACGTGCAGACACAGATGTTACCGTCCGATTCATCTTTATCAATTTTGTTTTCATTTTCAGGACTTTATTGTCCCATCGCTGGGAAATTCGGGTCGCTTCCTCCCAGTGGAAAGCTAGTAGCAACAAGAGTCGCGCTACCCAGGTGCGGGCGTGTTTAGGTGTAATCAGCCACCTGCATTTATGGCAGAATGACCGAGGTCTTTTACGTGCCACAGCGGTGACACGGGGGTAGAATATGGATACCGTCTCTGAGTCTGCACATAAAGTTGACCCGAGTCCGTCCCGGTGTAACACGAAATTTTTACTCCACGAAAAATTTACTACGGAGTAAATATTTCGTACGAAATTCTTACTCCGAGTACACTTTTTGTACGAGAAAAGAACTCCCCAAGGCCCGAAAAAATTACTCCCTCCACGAAATTTTTACTCCCCATTTTTTTTACTTCCACAAAAAATCTCGTACGCAAAAATGGGATGTGGGCGAAGGGATAATGCCAATAAGTGATCTCGCGCACACGAATGTCGCGCTACCCTCCTTCCACCCCTTCCACCACCAAGACTAACAGGGGACAAGGGAGTAAAAATTTCGTACACCTGGCATGGGAAGTTAAATTGCTTGTGTTGGGGTGAAGTAATTTATTCGTTATTTATTCGTCAGGGGAGTAACATTTTTGTTCAAAATGTTTACTCGGAACTCACCTGTCTTGGGGAGTAATTTTCTCGTGCAATGGGGGAGTGCTTTTTTCGTAAAGGGAGTAACTTTTTCGTACGAAATGTTTACTCCGGAGTAAAAATCTCGTGGGAGTAATTTTCTCGTGTTACACCGGTCCGGATTCGAATCCGCGATCCGCGAATCACCAACCCAGTGCTCTACCAACTGAGCTAACGGGCCGGCAACGGACTAGCAAGACATCCGCAAGGCATACAATATATATGGGACAGTAAAATGCAGTTCTACATCTCTGAATTTTGTTTGACCGTCACACTTGAAAATAGAGAATACTACATGGCTTAATGATAGTAATAATAACTGGACATTTTTAAGTGCCTAACCTATGGCTCTAAGCCCTTTACAAAAGAACATATACAGAATAGAACAATTAAATGTACAACCTACATAAAACAATTAACCATACGGACAAAAATCATCACATGTACTGTTCACACAATATTCATATAAATTATGATATACACACTATAACTACACACATACCCAGCGAACACTTTCAACAATCATGCCAACCTTGTGCTTTGTCATACCAACGTACACGAGTTGCTTTTTAATTTTAATCAAACAACGAGTGTAAACCTCGTATGACACGTACAGCAAGCCATATGCAATGAACACAAAAAGTTGAGGATATTTGTTTTAGTGGTATAGCCCAGATGTTCAATAGCACAATGATTTGGCCAGAAACATAAGATCTGTATTTCTTCTGCTTAAAAATGGTTTGGTTAAATTTGAGCAATATTTGGGTACGACGTGAAGGGTCCTTGCCTACACCAACCCTTAAAAAAGGTGTCTTTTGAGGGCATGATTTATTTTGAACCGTCGAAACGATAAAGTAGTGGCAGAAAGTCGTATCTTGTTTATTTATTTACTTATTTGTTTATTTCTTTATTTTTAGTTTATTTATTTCTTTATCTTTTTTATTTGTTCATTTACTTATTTATTTATTTGTTCATTTATTTAGTTTGTTTTGAACGTCAAGATAAGCGTCTGCTTCACTTCGAAATAGAGACTTTTTGAAAGGCACCTATCCACGAGCTCTTTTCCGGTCAGCCGTGGACATTATTATTCTTGCTCTTTTTGCAGCTGATGACAGTCGCAATTTTAAAGAAAACAAGTCGCGTAAGGCAAAATTACTACATTTAGTCAAGCTGTGGAACTCACAGAATGAAACTGAACGTAGTCCGCCGCTAGTGCAAAAGGCAGTGAAAGTGACGAGCCTGTTTGGCGCGGCAGCGGTTGCGCTGTGCTTCATAGCACGCTTTATTGTACCTCTCTTCGTTTTAACTTTCTGAGCGTGTTTTTAATCCAAACATATCATATCTATATGTTTTTGGAATCAGGAACCAACAAGGAATAAGATGAAATAGTTTTTGAATCGATTTCGGAAATTTAATTTTGATCATAATTTTTATATTTTTAATTTTCAGAGATTGTTTTTAATCCAAATATAACATATGTATATGTTTTTGGAATCAAAAAATGACGAAGGATAAGATGAAATTGTTTTTGGATCGTTTAATAAAAAAAATATTTTTAATTACAAGTTTCCGATTTTTAATGACCAAACTCACTCATTAGTTTTTAAGCCACCAAGCTGAAATGCAATACCAAACCCCGGCCTTCGTCGAATATTGCTTTGCCAAAATTTCAATCAATTTATTTGAAAAATGAGGGTGTGACAGTGCCGCCTCAGCTTTTACAAAAAGCCGGATATGACGTCATCAAAGGTATTTATCGAAAAAAAGAAAAAAACCTCCGGGGATATCATACCCAGGAACTCTCATGTCAAATTTCATAAAGATCGGCCCAGTAGTTTAGTCTGAATCGCTCTACACACACACAGACACACAGACACACAGACACACACACACACACACACACACACACACACACACACACACACACACACACACACACACACACACACACACACACACACATACACCACGCCCCTCGTCTCGATTCCCCCCTCTATGTTAAAAAACTTGACTAAATATAAAAACGAGGATTTTGAGCGAATCCACGCGATCCACACGATTCTTGCACTTAAACGAGAACGCAGAATTTGCATGCATGCTTAAAACGTAAAGCACGTCCTGGAGCTGACCCTGTGTTTCCCACTCTCAAACTAGCTTTCGTGTTTATTCAAAGAAATATTTTGACATGGCCGATCGATATGGCGCGCGCTACGTCCGATGGGAAAGGGCAATGGGAGGTAACGCTGGAAAAGTTATTTCGTTAATCGAGTTACCGCACTTCGTTGTCTCTAATTTTTTTTCTCGTGAAGGCTTGTCGCTTCCGGTGCAGGCATTTCCAGCAATTGACAGCCGGAATAAAGAATAACCAACTGGAATAAAGAAGAAGTAACCGGGGGAAAATTACAGCTCTCAATGTCTGGGAAAATAATATTTTCGGTTAGTCTCGACAAACTGTTGCTAAGCTGGTGTGGTGCAGTAGATTGCAGCTCAAAAGATTTTTGTGTGTAAATAATGCCAAGAGTCCGGGCTATTCGAGCACATTTTCACGTTCTTTTGGTTGATAAAAAAAAGTATCGAACCATTTCCCCTATAGTTAACGACACACTCCTTCTCGGGAAAACAGTTTTTGTTTTTGTTTGTTTGTTTGCTTAACGCCCAGCCGACCACGAAAGGCCCTATCAGGGCGGTGCTGCTTTGAAATATAACGTGCGCCACACACAAGACAGAAGTCGCAGCACAGGTACCCAGTCACATTATTCTGACACCGGACGAACCAGTCCTAGCACTAACCATATAATGCCAGACGCCAGGCGGAGCAGGCGGAGCAGCCACTAGATTGCCAATTTTAAAGTCTTAGGTATGACCCGGCCGGGGTTCGAACCCACGACCTCCCGATCACGGGGCGGACGCCTTACCACAAGGCCAACCGTGCCGGTATGGTGAACCGAACTGTTTACATGAGAATCAGTGTGCCTTTGATACTTCTTGTGCTGAAACTGAAACCACCCCAAACTAAGGTTCTAAAGATGGCGAGAGAAAGAGACGAAAGGAAAATTATGTTATTGTGACAATCTATTAGATAAAGTTTGTTCATACGAACCGCAATAATAATCATGGCAATGTTAACAATGTATTTGAAGATTTTAAATACAAAATGCTCAATCTTTCAACTATAAAGGCCATTGGGCCGATGTACTCGTGAGCGTCTTGCTTTTTTATTTACACGTATTTTTATTAAAACGTTCCAATTCCTTACCATTCTTTTGTTTTAATGTATGTATTTTACCTTAAGATGGTCAACCATTCAGACATGTGATTAATCGCATGATAGAGTTTCAGCAAGACGAAAAATGGAAAAGACTCTGCCCATCATGAAACATTTAAAATTGATTAAGCCCGAAGGCAGTTTCTACAGTAAATTCAGTGTCAAAGCTTCGTGCAGCGAGCTTCGTGAATAAGACTTTGCGAAATCGACTTCGCGCAATTAATATCTGGCTAAACAGAGCTAAGACCATTGACTGTAAAATATCTCACTATCATTTATTTGTCGTCCAATTTAAAGACCACTAGGTCGACCAACTAATAAAATCAAACGTTCTAATCACCGATTATTTTTGCTTGTTTTCTTTCATTTTTGTTATGAAGCACAACGCTGAACAGAGAAACATTGGGAAGCACCTACACGTGCAAAGCAAAAACATTCTTTTTTAGAGTGAAGCTAATTACTTAACCTTCTGATTTATTGAAGACTGAATGATGGAGTAATTTTCGATATTCCCAAAAGCAGAACAGATGAGAAACGTCTTCTGTTTTTCTAAGAATCTGGACATATGTTTTGCATTTTTTTATGCAAAACTCTTTATTTGCGTTTTTGTTACGGAATTCCGAGTCAGAATATTTTTTACATTTAGTCAAGTTTTGACTAAATGTTTTAACATAGAGGGGGGAATCGAGACGAGGGTCGTGGTGTATGTGTGTGTGTCTCTGTGTGTGTGTAGAGCGATTCAGACTAAACTACTAGACCGATCTTTATGAAATTTGACATGAGAGTTCCTGGGTATGATATCCTCAGACATGTTTTTCATTTTTTTGATAAATGTCTTTGATGACGTCATATCCGGCTTTTCGTGAAAGTTGAGGCGGCACTGTCACGCTCTCATTTTTCAACCAAATTAGTTTAAATTTTGGTCAAGTAATCTCCGACGAAGCCCGGACTTTGATATTGCATTTCAGCTTGGTGGCTTAAAAATTACTTGATGACTTTGGTCATTAAAAATCTGAAAATTGTAAAAAAATGATTTTTTTATAAAACGATCCAAATTTACGTTCATCTTATTCTCCATCATTTTCTGATTCCAAAAACATATAAATATGTTATATTTCGATTAAAAACAAGCTCTGAAAATTAAAAATATAAAAATTATGATCACAATTAAATTTTCGAAATCAATTTAAAAACACTTTCATCTTATTCCTTGTCGGTTCCTGATTCCAAAAACATATAGATATGATATGTTTGGATTGAAAACACGCTCAGAAAGTTAAAACGAAGAGAGGTACAGAAAAGCGTGCTATCCTTCTCAGCGCAACTACTACCCCGCTCTTCTTGTCAATTTCACTGCCTTTGCCATGAGCGGTGGACTGACGATGGTACGAGTATACGGTCTTGCTGCGTTGCATTGCGTTCAGTTTCATTCTGTGAGTTCGACAGCTACTTGACTAAATGTTGTATTTTCGCCTTACGCGACTTGTTTTGATATTTTTATTTTTTATTTTTAAACGAGCATCAGCCATGCTTGCTTAAATTTCCGACTTGATTGATGCGAAGACTGTACCGCCTACAATTTTTATTTTCTCAAGACTTTCTGGCAGATTATGATTCATGAGGATATATGCTACCTTAACACAAGAAAGAAAGACATCTAAACAAATGGAAAAGAAAAAGAGGAGGAAGAAGAGAGAAGAAAAAGAAGAAAAAAAGAGACGCAGACGCAGACGCAGACGCAGACGCAGATAATTTATTCAATAGGCCATAGCCCCTTATGAATGGGTGTGAACAAACGGTTCTTTAAATAAATTCTTTTCTTCATGCAGTCAGCACTTTCCTTAACACAAGTGTTAAATAGTTCCAAAGCTCCATTCATATCAGATTCAATCAAATTTTGGGCAGACTCTAACCTTGCACACATATCATCTGCACACATCAAATTCACATACGTTTCCGTCTTCCCACTATCCCAAACATACTTTTCAATAAAGCAGTCTGCATTCTCACGCGTATCGTGATAAACATTATCACATGGGAACGTAACATGAAATTCAACTGGCATATGATCTGACTCAATCCGGCCAGCCACCAACAGTTCGCTCGAAGACAGAATAATTGCAAATAAATCATTAGACAGCAAAAAATAATCATTAACACTATTCCCCCTCTCTGACATGTAGGTAAAACAGCCCTGCAAATCCCCATTACACACACCATTAAGAAAAAGAGAGAGAGAGAGAGAGAGAGAGAGAGAGAGAGAGAGAGAGAGAGAGAGAGAGAGAGAGAGAGAGAGAGAGAGAGAGAGAGAGAGAGAGAGAGAGAGAGAGAGAGAGAGAGAGAGAGAGACAATGACAACAATGACAAATTCTTTATTTACGAGGGTAATGGCATAAGCAAACAGGTGCTTTTTTTACATCCAGCCCTCGCCCATGGGAGGGTTTAATCTAATGATAATACGTTTTAAAAATGTTGGAATATCAATTAAAGAAGTAATAAAAGTAAACGACAAACAAGCAAACGATTAGCAGACTAAACAAACAAAAATATACATACGTACAAACGAACATGACATATTATTGTCAAAGGTATAATGAAAACTGTTTCAAGCAACAAAAAACGTGTGAAACTTCGAGGGGAGAAAAAATCCGTGAAACTGAGGAGTCAATGAAGCAACTACGTTGCAAGTAATAGCATGTAGCATCGTTACATAAGTCATGTTATGCAATTAATTAGGTACATTTATCTACTGAAACGTGTAAAAGGTACAAATAAGGCATCAACAATATAAACATGTTCAAGCTAAGTGAGAACGAAATGTGCCATGTATAAGGAATGAGAAATATCTGTCTTTAAAAGTCTTGGCATTGACAGAATGTTTGAGACCGCTTGGAAGTGAATTCCAAAGATTAGTCCCCGAAAAGAGTAGGCTGGACTTAAAAAGATCTATACGAGGCCGAGGAGCATACATTTTGGAGAGAGAACGAGAGAGGCGGACAGACAGACAGACAAACAGACATTCCGAAAATGTTTGATGTTGGAATGATTGCCACCCTCTTTTAATCTCACGTCTGCAATATTTCTTTTATAATGTCACAGAGAAAATGGGAGAGCTAATCAAATAATGTTTTCTCTCATCTTACATTAATTTGTTGTGAAATGAATTCTACATTCTGCCTCCATCCCTCTTACCTTCTCTCTCTCTCTCTCTCTCTCTCTCTCTCTCTCTCTCTCTCTCTCTCTCTCTCTCTCTCTCTCTCTCTCTCTCTCTCTCTCTCTATTCTACTTATAATGCAGCACATTAGTGTTTTTACATTTAGTCAAGTTTTGACTAAATGTTTTAACGTAGAGGGGGGAATCGAGACGAGGGTCGTGGTGTATGTGCGTGCGTGTGTGTGTGTGTGTGTGTGTGTGTCTGTCTGTCTGTGTGTGTGTAGAGCGATTCAGACTAAACTACTGGACCGATCTTTATGAAATTTGACATGAGAGTTCCTGGGTATGAAATCCCCATACGTTTTTTTCATTTTTTTGATAAATGTCTTTGATGACGTCATATCCGGCTTTTCGTGAAAGTTGAGGCGGCACTGTCACGCCCTCATTTTTCAACCAAATTGGTTGAAATTTTGGTCAAGTAATCTTCGACAAAGCCCGGACTTCGGTATTGCATTTCAGCTGGGTGGCTTAAAAATTACTTAATGACTTTGGTCATTAAAAAACTGAAAATTGTAAAAAAAATATTTTTTTTATAAAACGATCCAAATTTACATTCATCTTATGCTCCATCATTTGCTGATTCCAAAAACATATAAATATGTTATATTTGGATTAAAAACAAGCTCTGAAAATTAAATATATAAAAATTAATATGAAAATTAAATTTTCGAAATCAATTTAAAAACACTTTCATCTTATTCCTTGTCGGTTCCTGATTCCAAAAACATATAGATATGATATGTTTGGATTAAAAACACGCTCAGAAAGTTAAAACGAAGAGAGGTACAGAAAAGCGTGCTATCCTTCTCAGCGCAAGTGCTACCCCGCTCTTCTTGTCAATTTCACTGCCTTTGCCGTGAGCGGTGGACTGACGATGCTACGAGTATACGGTCTTGCTGAAAAATTGCATTGCGTTCAGTTTCATTCTGTGAGTTCGACAGCTATTTGACTAAATGTTTTATTTTCGCCTTACGCGACTTGTTTTTCTTGTTTTTTGTGGGTTATTTTTCAGATAATTAGTTTTCAAATTTGTATCAGTATGTACAGTTTAATGTTTGCTCTGATAGTTCTTTGATTATATAGTTTATTGTTCTTTTTGATCCTATCTTAAGGCGAGGGCTGGATGTAAAAAAGCATATATTCTTGCTTATCTATCACCCTCGAAAATAAAGATTGTGTCTTGTCTTGTCTTGTCTTGTCTCTCGCTTTCTTTCCGCCACTCTCTCTGTCGCTCTCTTTTCGCCACTCTCTTCCTCTCTATCTTTATCCTTCCATCTCTCTCCCTCTCCTTGTCCCACCTCTACCTCTCTCTCCCTCTCCCTGTCCCACCTCTACCTCTCTCTCCCTCTCTCTCTCTCTCCTTTACCCCTTTCTCCACTTTATCTCTCACTCTCTATGTCTTTCTCTCTTTCTCTCTCTCGCTCTCTCTCTCTCTCTCTCTCTCTTTCTCTCTCTCTCTCTCTCTCTCTCTCTCTCTCTCTCTCTCTCACTCTCTCACTCTCTCTCTCTCTGTTTCTTATTCTGGCGCCCTATTGTGGAACTCCATTCCTGATATAATTAAAATGCAAGTCAGTGAAACATCATTCAAGGAACTCTACATGCTGTTTCTCTTGCAAACAAGTAAATAATTCTGTGATAATATTTCATCATTGCTTGATATTCATAATGCATTTTGAAATGTCTTTTTAATTGTTTGACATGTTAATTATGTAAATTGTATTGTAGTTAACTTAACTTCTATTTCTTCTTGTTATTAATCGAGTTACCCTCAATGGGCGAGGGCCGGATGAAAAAAAGCATGTTTACATTGCTTATTCTGTTACCCTCGATAAATAAAGTTCAATTCAATTCAATTCAATTCTCTCTCTCTCTCTCTCTCTCTCTCTCTCTCTCTCTCTCTCTCTCTCTCTCTCTCTCTCTCTCTCTCTCTCTTTCTCTCTCTCTATGTCTCTATGTCTCTCTCTCTCTCTCTCTTTCTCTCTCTCTATGTCTCTATGTCTATTTCTCTCTCTCTCTCTCTCTCTCTCTCTCTCTCTCTCTCTCTCTCTCTCTCTCTCTCTCTCTCTAAGGCGTCCGCCCCGTGATCGGGAGGTCGTGGGTTCGAACCCCGGCCGGGTCATACCTAAGACTTTAAAATTGGCAATCTAGTGGCTGCTCCGCCTGGCGTCTGGCATTATGGGGTTAGTGCTAGGACTGGTTGGTCCGGTGTCAGAATAATGTGACTGGGTGAGACATGAAGCCTGTGCTGCGACTTCTGTCTTGTGTGTGGCGCACGTTAAATGTCAAAGCAGCACCGCCCTGATATGGCCCTTCGTGGTCGGCTGGGCGTTAAGCAAACAAACAAACTCTCTCTCTCTCTCTCTCTCTCTCTCTCTCTCTCTCTCTCTCTCTCTCTCTCTCTCTCTCTCTCTCTCTCTCTCTCTCTCTCTCTCTCTCTCTCTCTCTCGCTCTCTCTCTCGCTCTCTCTCTCTCTCTCTCTCTCTCTCGGGGGGTCTCGCGAGATCTTCGAGCAGCAGGACGGAAAATTTAGAGCTCTCGATCCAACGTTGAGAAACGCTCAATATTCCTTCACAATGCCAGCTGTTGGACTCCCAACAGCTCTGGAAGGTACCCTGGAGGCCCTGCTAAAGGAAAATGCCGTGTGTTCATGGAAAATCTGCGCTGAAGGCACGAAAACGACAGTCGTCCTGCGACTTGTGTCAATCTCCGACTCGGACCGGCCAGCCATGACTCGACATTTTCGCCGTAAACCACCAAGCCAGCTTCAGCGCGACAGGCTTCGTGCACAAGAACGACAGGAAAAGAAAGAGAAAGGTAACCAGAACGAACCAAAGGCAAGTCAGAATTGTTCTTCTTCAATGTCAAATCTTTCGATTTCGTCGAGGCCACAAATGACACAACAACAACCCTTGGGATGTGACGTTGACACACAACACAGTAGCAGTGACTTTGCACGTGTTGCAGGCACAGCTGACAAGCCCACCGAGCGTGGTAACAATAGTCAGGGTGAAGCTGGCGTTGTGTTATTGTCGCCACGGACCGCTGAGCCACGTGATGTTTTTGTTTTGACAACCCAGTCACAAAGAGGAAGCACAGAAACACAGGACATATCAGAGCAAAGGGCTCTCTCTCCTCTCTCTCGGGGGCTCTCGGGACGGCACGAGATCAAGCAGGGCGGATTTTTCACTGCTGCGATCTCTCCAGCTCGAAATTCTTCATTACTCCACCACAATGTCTGTTGCTGGACTTCCAACCGCAGTAAAAGCCATGCTAGAGGCCCTGCTTGCTGAAAATCAGCTAACTTCCTGGAAAGTTGCCTCTGAAGGAAGCAAGACAGTCGTTGTTTTTCGAATGACCAGTAGCAGCACAGCCGCCATTACCGCTCACTCAACCAGTAAACAACAGTTTCGTCGCAAGCCCCCCAGCCAGCTACGACGTGATGCGATGAGGGCCGAAGCCTACACAAGATCCAAACAACAGGAACAACAACAGGAACAACAGGCAAGTCCCCTTTTTCGCCCAACCCCCCTATTTTCCCCCACGCCAGAAAAGGAAAGTGTAGGCAAAGATGACAGATGTGACACACAGTATGAGCAAGCAAGCATTCCATCGCTGTCACCATTGCATCACTATGGCAATTCAGCACGTGAAAACCGTGAATTAGATATCGCCGAACGGGCGACTGACTTTGAAACTGGGTCACTGGCTGACATGCATGCGTGCTATGTAAACAAAAACACTGACTTGGTGGAAGAAAGTGCAGTGGATTCAGAGATGAGTGAGGGGAAGGGGAAGGCGCTGCGGAAGGGGGACTCGGAGACAGAAGAGGAACGTGTTATTGAGAACAGTGCAGAGCAGGCTGGTTTTCTCCTAGATGATATCTACGAACAAGTGGGTGCAGTGACAAATACGAAGAAGCAGAGAAGGCTGAGGGATATCCGCCGTAACCAGTCCATACACCACGCGGTGCTAGACAAGCGTTTTGAACAGAACGTGCTTGTATGCGAATCGGACGACATCGTGCTAAGATACGACATAAGAGAAAGGAAAGTGACTGATTGGTACATCAAAATGAGAGACTCTTCAGCGCGCTGTCTGAAGAGGTCGAAACCTCTGAGCAAAGACGACTTCGCAGAAGACAGAACGCAGGCGACCAGAGACCTGAATGTTTTGGCGGCAGCCGTGAGACTGTACCTGGGCTGATCTTCGACCTGCATTGTTAATGGAAATAACGAACAAAGACCCCCGTGTGACGGACGTGCACATCCCTACACCTAGCTGTGTGCACAGACTGACTCGCTATCGGACTTCCAGTAGCGAGAATCTTTTCGCGATCGTGCATGTTTCGGTATCCAGAAAGCTTTGTACGTCGACATCCCAACCCCACAACACCCTTTCGCTAAAAACCATTCAGTGTTTCCGCGAATAAAACATTCTGATTCTGATTCTCTCTCTCTCTCTCTCTCTCTCTCTCTCTCTCTCTCTCTCTCTCTCTCTCTCTCTCGCTCTCTCTCTCTCTCTCTCTCTCTCTCTCTCTCTCGTTAGATTCGTTGTCCTAACTCAAAACTCTTTCCAGGATCCCCGTCTTTTGTTGTCCCTTGCACGGATTGCGAAAGAAGCTTCTCAATATAATCCCAAGACTAATGGGATATATTATGACGTCAAATCCGCAGGGGACAAAACTTCAGTAAATACGCAAGAACGAGTGCGCACTGTCCAGGAAATTGAAAGCTGGCTTTCTCACTGAAAGAAAAAAAAAAAAAAAAAAGAGAGAGAGAGAGAGAGAGAGAGAGAGAGAGAGAGAGAGAGAGAGAGAGAGAGAGATAGAGAGGTGATGAGAGAGATGTAGAGAGAGAGAGAGTGGGAGAGAGAGAGAGAGAGAGAGAGAGAGAGAGAGAGAGAGAGAGAGGAAGAGAGAGATGTAGAGAGAGAGAGAGAGAGAGAGAGAGAGAGTGGGAGAGAGAGTGGGAGAGAGAGAGAGAGAGAGAGAGAGAGAGAGAGAGAGAGAGAGAGAAGGAGAGAGAGACCAAATCAAATCAAGTCAAATCAAATCAAATTTTATTTTTTGAGGGTTGTGGCATAAGCAATACAACGAGCTTTTTTTCAACCAGCCCTCACCCAGAGAGGGGACTAATCTAATCACATATTTACACGGATATTCACGTAGAAAAAAAGGTAGAGAAAAACAACAACATATGAATATTTACATCTTACATATTATACACAAAAATACGTAACGTAGTGAAAACAATGCTGAATACACATGCATGAGTAAATGTGTTATTAAAGCTTTGAGTGTTTTTGTGTGGATATAATGAACACTGATGCTTTGGACAAATGAAAATATAACTAAACGAAGTCTTCCATCACTGTGATTTTTCGTAATTTAACAGTGAAAGGTGTTTTTTGAAAGTATTGAGACTCATTGGGACTCTCACAAATTCCGGGAGAGAATTCCACAGGACGCTACCAGAATAGGCTAAGCTTGACTTGAAGAGATTTATCCTTGGAATTGGGACGTTAAACTTTCGGTTTGGTTTGACTTTAAAGTTTGCAACGAAAGTTCGTGGTGCACGGCCGGAAAGTATTTTGTGAAGGAGCACGCCTTCATTTAATTTAAATCTTTCTTTTAATGGGAGAATCTTAAGTTTCTTATAATCATCAAATACAAGACTGGATTGCTTCAGTAAAATTAGTTTTAGCGCTCGCCTATGTAAACTATACAATGGGTTTAAAATATTAGCACTGGCAGAGTCCCAGATGGTCGAACAATAATCTGCGATGGTTTGTATATATATGCGTTAAAGTATAATAACCTTGAGTGCTGATCTAGAAAGTTCGTCGCGATATAACCTTCGTGGTTGAAAACGACGTTAAACACCAAATAAAGAAAGAAAGAACTAGAAAGTGTTTAATTCTATTTAACTGATATATTTTTCTCGACATTGTTTTACATAACGACCGAACATGATGGGCCCAAGACAAATTATTATCGATATTTACTCCCAAAACTTTATGATCTCCAACCTCCTCTATTGCGTTCTGCTGAAGAGACATTAAACCCCAAAAACCAACCTCTATTGCGTCGTTACCAATTAATATGGAATGAGGATTGTTTCGTATGTTTTGTCTCTTTTGACTTGTTGTTATTAACATGTATTTGGTCTTTTTAGGGTGAAGACTCATGTGGTTATACTCCGTCCAATGAATGAGATCATCTACACTGTTCTGCAACGATAAATAAACTTTGTCTAAGTTTTTATCAGTAGTGTGTAGGGTCGTATCGTCAGCAAAGAGTTCGCAGTCATCATTAATACTAAGAGGAAGATCATTAATATACAGGGAAAAGAGTAGAGGTCCAAGGACAGAACCCTGGGGAACCCCGCATAACACAGGTCTTTTGCTGGATACGGTTGAATTAACGCAGACAGACTGCTCTCGCCCGGCTAAGAAAGAGGAGAGCAGGCATAAGGTTTGGGGTGACATTCTATATTCAACTAATTTTCTTAATAGTAATTCATGATTAATAACGTCGAAAGCTTTAGCAAAATCGACGAATAGGACACCACAGAGTTGATTATTATTAGTGCTACTAAGCCAACTTTCAAGAAGGTTTGTTGATGCTGTGTGGCACGAATGCTTTTCTCTAAAACCTGACTGGTTGGAATGTATAAGATCGTATTTCTTCAAATGAGTGGTCAAGTGTGTAAATATGTGTTTTTCAAGTGGTTTTGATAAAACAGGAAGAATTGAGATTGGTCTGTAATTGGCGGGGTCAGAAGAACTGCCTGATTTAAATAGCGGGATTACTTTCCCCTCCTTTAATTTGTTGGGAAAGTAGGATTTGTCAAGGCACACATTATAAACATATGTAAGGAATTCTGCAATACAAGGGCCAGACAACTTCAGAATTTTCCCATCAAGATTATCCAAACCACGAGTACCTGTTTGTTTTAAGCACAACAGATAATGGAAGACTTCGATAACAGATAGCAGAGGAATGTCTAAATTATGGGTAATACTTTTTTAATCACAAAACTGTTTCAACTTGTCCAGATTATTCTGTTTCGATCTATCAGTTGTAATTATTTTGTCAACAATAAAAGTAAAATGAATCTTCAGATCATCAGCAGGTATATCAATAACGGACGATTTTACTGTATCTTTACGAGATAATTGGTTGATTACCTTCCAGATGGCTTTTGAGTTTTGTTTTGAACTGGATGCAGCGAGCTCACGGTAATACTTTCTACAAGCTGCACGTTTCATGGACGTTACTTTCTTTCTCTGTTTTATGTATTCTTCTTCTTTTCTCTTACGTTTAAGAAAATCGCGGTAATCAATCGCACGTTGCATGTCGCCTGTAAGCCACTTAGGTTTGGGATCTTGCTGCACACGAGAGGTTCGAAATGGTGCTTGTTTATCATACACTTTTATAAACAAGTTGTACCATAAATCAAATGCTTCGTCGGGGTCAGTATAATTATAAATCATTGAAAAATGTGTACAACTGAGTTCTGAGAGGTATGAATCTTGATCAAGTTTTGAAAATAACCTATATGTTATAAATTTATGTTTTCGTTTTGGGATTCTGGCCCCTTTTTTCGACCACGTGAGGCACACTGGAAAATGATCGCTACAGCTAAAACTTGGAACTGAGGTTTCAATAATGTTAGCTCGAGTTGACACACAGATATGGTCTATAAGCGTAGATGAGGTAGCTGTAACTCTTGTTGGAATCGTTACTAACTGTTGTAAATTATGCAGGGATAACTTTTCCATCCAGCATTTGTTGGGTTTCTCTAAATCAAGATTAAAATCCCCCATAAGTATAATTTCTCTGGATTCAAGACTGACAGCGTCCATCATATCATCAAAATTATCGAACCAGTTAATATGTTAAGCTGGATTCCTGTAGCAGAAACCTATCAAGATTGGCGCTGATTTAGGCAGAGAGAGAGAGAGAGAGAGAGAGAGAGAGAGAGAGAGAGAGAGAGAGAGAGAGAGAGAGAGAGAGAGAGAGAGAGAGAGAGAGAGAGAGAAAGAGAAAGAGAAAGAGAGAGAGAGAGAGAGAGAGAGAGAGAGAATAGTTTTCCGGATTTATGTTTAAAGGCACGGGAGATCTACAGGCTACTAATCCTAAGATCGATATTCTATATCCGGACATTTTTTGTTGAACCTTCAGCGCATGAATTTTTTCTCAAAAGAAAATCTCTTCCCATAGAATAGTAGAATTGTAATACTTTTCATAACAGTAATACCAAATCAAGGGTGAATGAGTAGGATACTTCGATCGACCGGCGCTTCGATAAGCTCTTGTTTTACTTGTGGTTGGACTTGGATTCTTGAGAGACATGTTTCCTTTTAATAAACGGAGATATACGGACTTTGCAGCTCAGGATATAGGAGTCTTTGTTTCCCTGGAAACAGAATCCGAGGATTTACGTTTCTTGGACATAGCCCCCGCGAACAAATGTTCCTGGAAAAAACCCACCTGATGGATTCCTTTCACATCGACACAACTGACTTTTTCCTGATGTTCTTTTTGGAACCGACATACCAAAACCTGGAAATAATGTGTACGTCATAATTACCATTACTCAGCGTTTAAAAAGAAATAGTCTGAAATACAGAATGCTTCATGTCCAACAGGCTAAGAATTTCGCCTCTAAAGGACTAGATATGGGTTATATGATAATTCGAGTTTTACGCCCTCACGGCTTTGGTGAGATACACAAGTGTATGCGTGTTTAGGTGGTATCAGCCATCTGCACTTATGGCAGAATGACCGAGGTCTTTTACGTGCCATTGTGGTGACACGGGGGTGGGACATGGCTTCCGTCCGTCTCTGGGTCTGCACATAAAGTTGACCCGTGTCCGTCCCGGCCCGAAATCGAACCTGCGACCTTAAGGGCAGATTATACCTGCGCAGAGTCAGCGGCACAGACGACGCACTGCAGATTATTGATGCTGCGATAGGGATTATGACGAGTACTTGGACTGTTTTCTTTTCACGCAACGTGTAGCGGGCTGGGAAAAAAAGAATTACCTCAATAATCTGCAGTGCGTCGTCTGTGCGGCTGACTCTGCGCAGGTATAATCTGCCCCTTAGGATCACAAGTCCAGTGCTCTGCCAACTGAGCTACCATGCCCCTCGTAAGAAATAGTTTCATGTTCCTACGAGACCTTGACCTTGACTGCTGTGGTAAATAAAACCGCTAGCAAACAACCAACAAAGACAAAGACAAAACATAGCTACGATTCTAGTGTCGCGAGTCAAGGTAACTCGTTGTTTGACACCGCAATCATGGCCTAATGTTGCATGACAAACATGACATTGACTGTACTGCTATCTCAACTAAAACCGAAGAATAAGAACAATAGACTTGCAGGTGAGAAGAAGAAAATAACAAAAGAATAATTCTCCCCAGAAACATGGACAATCTAACATAAGAACATGTACCGGTTTCGACCAAAGGTCTTCGTCAGCAAACAAAAGATGACAGAGAAAGAAAGAAGACAATCAGTTGGGTGTGGTACTGTCTTTCATCTTCTTTGCTGAAAATCAGTTGGGTGTGGTACTGTCTTTCCTCTTCTTTGCTGAAAATCAGTTAGGTGTGGTCTTTGCTGAAAATCAGTTGGGTGTGGTACTGTCTTTCCTCTTCTTTGCTGAAAATCAGTTGGGTGTGGTACTGTCTTTCCTCTTCTTTGCTGAAAATCAGTTGGGTGTGGTACTGTCTTTCCTCTTCTTTGCTGAAAATCAGTTGGGTGTAGTACTGTCTTTCCTCTTCTTTGCTGAAAATCAGTTGGGTGTGGTACTGTCTTTCCTCTTTTTTGCTGAAAATCAGTTGGGTGTGGTACTGTCTTTTCTCTTCTTTGCTGAAAATCAGTTGGGTGTGGTACTGTCTTTCCTCTTCTTTGCTGAAAATCAGTTAGGTGTGGTACTGTCTTTCCTCTTCTTTGCTGAAAATCAGTTGGGTGTGGTACTGTCTTTCCTCTTCTTTGCTGAAAATCAGTTGGGTGTGGTACTGTCTTTCCTCTTCTTTGCTGAAAATCAGTTAGGTGTGGTACTGTCTTTCCTCTTCTTTGCTGAAAATCAGTTGGGTGTGGTACTGTCTTTCCTCTTCTTTGCTGAAAATCAGTTGGGTGTGGTACTGTCTTTCCTCTTCTTTGCTGATGTTTTTCTTTCTTTTTGAAGAAAATCAGTTAGGTGTGGTACTGTCTTTCCTCTTCTTTGCTGATGTTTTTCTTTCTTTTTGAAGAAAATCAGTTAGGTGTGGTACTGTCTTTCCTCTTCTTTGCTGATGTTTTTCTTTCTTTTTGAAGAAAATCAGTTAGGTGTGGTACTGTCTTTCCTCTTCTTTGCTGAAAATCAGTTGGGTGTGGTACTGTCTTTCCTCTTCTTTGCTGAAAATCAGTTAGGTGTGGTACTGTCTTTCCTCTTCTTTGCTGATGTTTTTCTTTTTTTGTGTGAAGAAAATCAGTTAGGTGTGGTACTGTCTTTCCTCTTCTTTGCTGATGTTTTTCTTTCTTTTTGAAGAAAATCAGTTAGGTGTGGTACTGTCTCCTCTTCTTTGCTGATTTTCTTCTTTCTGAAGAAGAAAATCAGTTGGGTGTGGTTGTTGCACCACACTTTGAAGTAATCCCACACTTTGAAGTAAATTACTTCAAAGTGTGGGGATGTGCCCCACACTTTGAAGTAAACCCATTTTTTACTTCAAAGTGTGAGGGGATCTTCCCACACTTTGAAGTAAACTCAGTTTTTACTTCAAATTGTGGGGGGATCTTCCCACACTTTGAAGTAACTTACTTCAAAGCGTGGGACTTTTGCATCGCCTGTTTGAGCCTGATGGTTTTGTCAAAAAAAATGGCAAGTCTTTTGGATGAGTGAACAGAAAAAGTGAGCGAGCCAAGAAACATAGTGATGTTTGTTATCAGGCTTTAAGCAATGTCCCATTGTTGAGTGTGACGAAAACTCGTGGTGACGATTTTAAAACATGTTGGGTCACGCATGGACCATGTAAGATTGGACCATGTAAGATTGGACCATGTAAGATTGGATCATGTAAGGTTGGACCATGTAAGGTTGGACCATGTAAGGTTGGACCATGTAATATTGGACCATGTAAGATTGGATTATGTAAGATTGGACCATGTAAGGTTGGACCATGTAAGATTGGACCATGTAAGGTTGGACCATGTAAGGTTGGACCATGTCAGATTGGACCATGTAAGATTGGACCATGTAAGGTTGGACCATGTAAGGTTGGACCATGTAAGATTGGACCATGTAAGGTTGGACCATGTAAGGTTGGACCATGTAATATTGGACCATGTAAGGTTGGACCATGTAAGGTTGGACCATGTTATATTGGACCATGTAAGATTGGACCATGTAAGGTTGGACCATGTAAGGTTGGACCATGCAAGGTTGGACCATGTAAGATTGGACCATGTAAGATTGGACCATGTAAGGTTGGACCATGTAAGGTTGGACCATGTAAAATTGGACATGTAAGATTGGACCATGTAAGATTGGACCATGTAAGGTTGGACCATGTAAGATTGGACCATGTAAGATTGGACCATGTAAGATTGGACCATGTAAGGTCGGACCATGTAAGGTTGGACCATGTAAGATTGGACCATGTAAGATTGGACCATGCGTGACCCAACATGTTTTAAAATCGTCACCACGAGTTTTCGTCACACTCAACAATGGGACATTGCTTAAAGCCTGATAACAAACATCATTATGTTTCTTGGCTCGCTCACTTTTTCTGTTCACTCATCAAAAGACTTTGCCATTTTTTTTGACAAAATCATCAGGCTCAAACAGGCGATGCAAAAGTCCCACGCTTTGAAGTA
>NC_090247.1:56596266-56622423 GCF_037325665.1 Littorina saxatilis
GAACAAGGCGGTATGACACACACACACACACACACACACACACACACTCAACAGAACAAGGCGGTATGACAAACACACTCAACAGAGAGACTGAGGTGGTCTAACACAAACACTCAACAGAACAAGGCGGTATATGACACACACACTCTACAGAGAGACTGAGAAGGTATAACACACACACTCAACAGAACAAGGCGATATATGACACACACACTCAACAGAGAGACTGAGGGGGTCTAACACAAACACTCAACAGAACAAGGCATATCTCATATTTTTAATAACATAAAAGTATGAGAACAAACACTCAACAGAACATGGCGGAATGACACAACACTCAACAGAGAGACTAAGGCGGTCTAACACACACACTCAACAGCTGAACAAGGCAGTATGACACACACTCTGCAGAGAGACTGTGGCGGTCTAACACAAAAGGGATGGCGGTATGACACACACACTCAACAGAACAAGGCGGTATGACACACACACTCAATAGAACAAGGCGGTATGACACACACAATCTCTAGAGAGACTGAGGCGGTATAACACAAACTCTAAAACAGAACAAGGCAGTATAGCACAAACACTCAACAGAACATTAAGGCGGTATGACACACACACTCAACAAAACAAGGCGGTATGACACACATACTCAACAAAACAAGGCGGTATGACACACACACTCAACAAAACAAGGCGGTATGACACACATACTCAACAGAACATGGCGGTATGACACACACACTCAACAGAACAAGTCGGTATGACACACACACTCAACAGAGAGACGGAGGCGGTCTAACACAAACACTCAAGTTAGAACGAGTAATTACAATTAACAATTGTGGAGATTTCTTTGCTGATGTCTTTTAATTTTTAATTTTGTAAAAAAAATTGTTTTACCACAGTTGCATTCAGTCTGCTACAAGTATGAGCACAACCCTTTATTTATTTTTATTTTTATTTTCTTTTCTTATTTCTTCAAGGCGGAAGGTATTGAAGGTATTTTTCTTTTCTTAATCAAATTCTCATATTTTCAATAACATGATAGATAAATAAACGAATATAATATTCATCATAATACTTAATAAAAAAAAAATTAAATGAAAAAAAATCCTACCATTAATTTACTCTTTTAGAGAGACTGAGGCGGTCTAACACAAATATTCAACAGAACAAGGCAGTAGAAAACAAACACTCAACAGAACAAGGCGGTATGACACACACTCTGTAGAAAGACTTGGGATACAATTTTTTTTTTCTCACTCAATCATGTAGGGTTAGGGTTAGGGTTAGGGTTAGGGTTAGGGTTAGGTTTAACTTTTTATCGTTTTTATTTTCCTTTTTTTTTTCTTTTTTAAATGCGAGGAGCATCCTTCTTCATAGTTTGTTTTCTTTTCTGAATAAAATTCTGATATTTTTAAGTACATGATAAATAAACAAATATCATTACAATCACTAGTAAAATGTCAAAAATCATATCATACCATAAATGGACTTTTAAGGTTTAACTCCCATTACAGACCTATGAAGAAGGATGCTTCCCGCTTTTACGAAAGAAAAAAACCCAAGTAAAACTTAACATAACCCTAATTCTAACCCTAACCCTAACCTAACCCTAACCCTAACCCTGCATGCAACTGAGAAAAAAAATAAAATTCTATCCCGAGTCTTTCTACAGAGTGTGTGTGTCATACAGCCTTGTTCTGTTGAGTGTTTGTGTTAGACCGCCTCAGTCTCGCTAAGAGAGTAAATTGATGGTATGATTTTTTTTAATTTTTAATTTTTATTTAAATGTTATATGATTAATATTATATTCGTTTATCTATCATGTTATTGAAAATATTAGAATTTGATTAAGAAAAGAAAAATACCTAATGTTTGTGTTCTACCGCCTTGTTTTGTTGAGTGTTTTTGTTAAATTGCCTCAGTCTGTAAGAAAGTAAATTAATTTAAGTACTGAATTTTTTTTCTTTATTTAAATGTTATGATTTATATGATATGGGTTTATCTATCATGTTAATGAAAATAGGAGAATTTGATTAAGAAAAGAAAAATACCTATGAAGAAGGAGAAAGAGTAAACAATAAGGGTTGTACTCATACTTGTAGCAGACTGAATGCAACTGAGATAGACAAATAAAATTAACAAAATTAAAAATTAAACAAAATCAGCAAAAAAATTCCCACGATTGCATCTTGTTATTACTCGTTCAGTTGAGTGTTTGTGTTAGACCGCCTCAGTCTCTCAGTTGAGTGTGTGTGTGTCATACCACCTTGTTCTGTTGAATGTGTGTGTCATACAGTCTTGTTCTGTTGAATGAATGTGTTAGACCGCCTCAGTCTCTCTACAAAGTGTGTGTGTCCTACCGCCTTGTCTCTCTGTTGAGTTTGTTTGTCAAACCGCCTTGTTCTGTTGAGTTTGTTTGTCAAACGGCCTTGTTCTGTTGAGTGTTTGTGTTAGACCGCCTCAGTCTCTCTGTAGAGTGTGTCACAGTCATACCACCTTGTTCTGTTGAGTGTGTGTGTCATTCCGCCTTGTTCTGTAGTGTTTGTGTTAGACTGCCTCAGTCTCTCTGTTGAGTGTGTGTGTCATACAACCTTGTTCTGTTGAGTGTTAATGTGTTATACCGCCTTGTTCTGTTGAGTGTTTTTATGTTAGACTGCCTTGTTCTGTTGAGAGTGTTTGTGTCACACTGCCTTGTTCTGTTGAGTGTGTGTTTTATATCGCCTTGTTCTGTTGAGTGTGTGTGTGTGTCATACTGCCTTGTTCTGTTGAGTGTTTGTGTTATACCGCCTCAGTCTCTCTACAGATTGTGTGTGTCATACCGCCTTGTTCAATTGAATGTTTGTGTTATACCACCTTGTTCTGTTGAGTGTTTGTGTTATACCGCCTCAGTCTCTCTACAGATTGTGTGTGTCATACCGCCTTGTTCTGTTGAATGTTAATGCTATACTGCCTCAGTTAATCTACAGATTGTGTATGTCATACCGCCTTGTTCAATTGAATGTTTGTGTTATACCGCCTCAGTCTCTCTACAGATTATGTGTGTCATACCACCTTGTTCTGTTGAGTGTTTGTGTTATACCACCTTGTTCTGTTGAATGTTTATGTTATACCGCCTCAGTCTCTCTACCGATTATGTGTGTCATACCACCTTGTTCTGTTGAGTGTTTGTGTTATACCACCTTGTTCTGTTGAATGTTTATGTTATACCGCCTCAGTCTCTCTACAGATTGTGTGTGTCATACCGCCTTGTTCAATTGAATGTTTATGTTATATCGCCTCAGTCTCTCTACAGATTGTGTGTGTCATACCGCCTTGTTCTGTTGAGTCGGTTTGTGTTATACCGCTTTGTTCTGTTGAATGTTTATGTTATACTGCCTCAGTCTTGCTACAGATTATGTGTGTCATACAGCCTTGTTCTGTTGAGTGTTTGTGTTATACCGCCTTGTTCTGTTGAGTGTTTGTGTTATACCACCTTGTTCTGTTGAATGTTTATGTTATACCGCCTCAGTCTCTCTACAGATTGTGTGTGTCATACCGCCTTGTTCTGTTGAGTGTTTGTGTTATACCGCCTTGTTCTGTTGAGTGTTTTTATTATACCGCCTTAATTGTTCTGTTAAGTGTTTGTGTCACACCGCCTTGTTCTGTTGTGTGTTTGTGTTATACCGCCTTGTTCTGTTGAATGTTTATGTTATACCGCCTTAGTCTCTCTACATATTGTGTGTGTCATACAGCCTGGTTCTGTTGAATGTGTGTTTTATACCGCCTTATTCTGAAGTCTGCAGGGGAGTGTGTGTGTTATGGCCGCGGCCTGGTTCTGCTGAGTGTTTGTGTTATACCGTCTTGCTATGCTTAAGTGTGTGTGTGTTACCACCATAATACACTGACTCATGGCACATATGTAAATATAGACCACTGCTTGCTATTTTGCCGAAGTAACGTAGAATGTATTTATGGGACAACCAACTAACATCCCAATACCAGACTAAAGTCCTTTTTGTTGTCAGTAGGTTTGCCTCAATTTAGGAAAGCAAAAAAAATTAAATGTAGTAGAACCAACTGGGCGGTTAGTTCCGTGTTCGTAACTGAATACAAACGAACTGGCCGCAGTAGGGATTACTTGATTATGCAGACAATTGTCATTGAATCGAAAGTACATTCAAAGCTCTCACTGTGGCTCACTTCCGCTCTGACTAATTACAGAGCGACCAGTCTCGACCTAAAACTAAAGTAGGCCTATGTGCATGTAATGCTGTTGTTGTTTTAGTATCTTCACAGTATTTTCTCACGTTATACTAAGTTTTGAGCCACAAATATGATAAAATAAGGGAGTTATGATGCACGTTTCGAAGCGTGCGAGTCACGAAAGTAAAAAGCACGAAATCCTGTGGTTATCCGCTCTTTCACTCGCTTGTTTCAAAAATGCACCATAACTCCCTTCTTTTTCTAGGCTTCAAAAGCAATACAACATGCTAAAATATTGTAGAAATGCTAGAGAAAAAAAATGTAGGCCACATGCAAATGCTTTTGTTTGAGTCGAACGTGGTCGCGCAGTAGTTAGTCAGATCTCTCCGTTCTGATTGGTTCAATTAATGTATATTCGCTGTGAAGGTTAACGCTCAGCATTGAGGGAGTATACTGAGCTACAGTGAGAGTACTGGGTTTATAGACCGAGTATGTAGATGACGACAGTGAGTGTCATAAACTGACCAGTTTAATCTGACAGTGAGCGTTAACATAGCGCGACAATAAGGTGCACACACACACACACCCACCCACACACACACACACACACACACACACACACACACACACACAACCCCCCCCCCCCCCCCCCCGACCAAACAAAACCACAACCAACTTCTCCATCCACCTCCTTACACACAGAAACAGTTTTGATAATCGTCATCGTAAATACTCTAAAAAGAATAGTAATGGCTTTCCGTGAAAAGCATATAATCTGCCATTTGCCCGCTATAAAGATCAATATACTGCTGGGATCGAGATTTCTGACGGTCTTTTTCATGTCAGTTGGTGTCCCGCCCCGTAAATAATCACTCAGAATGAACAGTGACCTGTGGAATGAAATGTGTGTTGGGAAGTGTGTGTGTGTGTGTGTGTGTGTGTGTGGGGGGGGTGTTTGTGTGTTTTTGTGTGTGGGGTGTGTGTTTGTGTGTTTGTGTGGGTGTGTGTGTGGGAGGGGGAGATGTGTGTGTGTTTATGTGTGTGTGGATGGTGTGTGTGTGTGTGTGTGTGTGTGTGTGAGTGTGTGTGTGTGTGTGTTAGTGAGTTTGTTAGCGTGTGTGTGTGTATGTGTGTGCACGCACGGGTGTGTATGCGTGTCTGCCTGTCTGTCTGTCTGGATCTGTCTGGCTCTGTGTGCGCGCGTGTGAGTGTGTCTCAGGATTTTCCATGGAATATGTTTTTCGTTGATTAGCTTTCTTTCTGTCAGTGTACCAGCAAATCTGGCCGGACGTCTGTACCATAGTCTTGGTAGGTCTTCGCACACCCGCACTCTGTGTCTTCCTAATTCTTTTTCCTTGTAGCCAAATGGATTGATGTCAGATGGCTGTTAGTCATCTTGAGCAGATTGATTGGATTGTCTGCGAAACCAGTGTGTGTACGTGTGTGTGTGTGTGTGTGTGTGTGTGTGTGTGTGTGTGTGTGTGCGTGCGTGCGTGCGTGTATGTGTGTGTGTGTGTTTGTATGTGTTAGTGTGTATGTGTGTGTGTGTGTGTGTGTGTGTGTGTGTGTGTGTGTGTGTGTGTGTGTGCGTGCGTGCGTGTATGTGTGGGTGTGTGTTTGTGTGTGTTAGCGTGTATGTGTGTGTGTGTGTGTTAGTGTGTGTGTGTGTGTGTGTGTGTGTGTGTGCGTGCGCGTGCGTGCATGAGTGTGTGTGTGTTCAGACTACAACTGAAAGGTTCATGTTCACCAATTAAGAAAGTTACAGCAGCGCGCATGGTAACTTACGGGATGGAAATGATCAAGCTGGGAGCTGTTCACTCCTCAAATCATGTAATAATTCGGTAAAACTAATTTCCTGCTTTTATTTGCCTTTCTCAATTGTTTACCTTTTGCTCACAGTGAAAGAAAAGAAAAGTAATGTAGCCTAACATGTACAGTACCAGAAACACAACGGTAGCCAAATCAAGAAAACAGGTGGAGGGACTGATAAGAGTCACACGAAGCATTTTACAGTTTGTTCTTCTTGTTTATCTTTGTCAAGTCCACCATCATGAAAATGTCTGTAATATTGTATTGTTTTGGTCACGTAATATTATACGTTATTTGCGTGTTTGACCAAAATATGACATTTTACACAGATCGAGACAGTCATTGTTCTCCGAGACCGCGCTAGCGGTCGAGGTGAACAATGACTGTCGAGATCTGTGTAAAATGTCATATTTTGGTCAAACACGCAAATAACATTTATGTATCGATCGAATTCCTTTCAGGTACTATGACTTTGTTGTTGTTTTGACGATTGAACGAGCCCACACACACTCCTGTGCACACACACATGCAATCATGAATCAAACACATAAGCTTCATATTTGGGCGTTTCAGGTTGACCGAAACTTCAAAGGAACTACAAAACACACGTCATGTACTGACTTTGTTGTTGTTTTGACATTGAACAGCACACACACATGCAATCAAACACGCATGACGTGTGTTTTGAAGTTCCTTTAAAGTTTCGGTCAACCTGAAACACCAAATTATAAAGTTTTGTCGGCCTCTGACGTCACATGACTCAAAGAAGGGAAATCCAATGTCCAATCGATACATAAGCTTTTTTGTTTGAGTTCGTGTCCTCGTTGCTTAATCACCTCACGACTTGTATTTTTAACCACGCTACCAACCATTAAGGTTGCCAGCCCCTTTAAAGGATCAGACACGGGGGAAATAAGCAAAGCCTGCTGACGCAGTGTAGATACCCCCATTTCCAGCAGGGATTATCGGCCTTTAGCAGAGTGTTTATAGTGTTAATGAAATGCATTACGTCCCCTTGGCGGGTGGATTTGTCCCAGAATGCAGACAGCTAACGACTTCCGGACGGTAGAAACTTCGTTTGGAACACTGCCTCTTTCTTTTCAAGAATTCCTTTCCGTTTTTCTCCCTTCTCCTTTTCCTCCTTCTCCTTCTCATTTTTTTTTTTTTTACAAACAATACGATACTGACCTACACTGTCATTTTGGAACACTGCCTCTTTCTTTGAAAGAATTTCATTCTCCTTTTCCTACTTCTCCTTCTCATTCACCTCTCCTCCTTCTTTTCAAAAACAATATAGTTTCTAAAATGTCATTATGTAAACGTTTCTGGCAAAAATGACCTTCAAGACACACTACAACCCGTGTAAACAGTTCGGCTTCCCGTCTGTGACATGGCTAAGATTTTACATGAGGTATAGGGCTTTCCCTCTATTTGATAATATACCGAAAATCAACAACCTGACTTGTTGTGGCTTTATAAACAAATACATTAATTCATATGACAAAATTCAAACGGACATCATCAACAAGGAGGTTGTGGTGCGTTGGATTTGTTTTATGAGTTAATTCATCAATTAAAACAAGTCGCGTAAGGCGAAAATACAACATTTAGTCAAGCTCAGTCAAACTCACAGAATGAAACTGAACGCATTGCATTTTTTCCGCAAGACCGTACACTCGTAGCATCGTCTGCCCACCGCTCGTGGCAAAGGCAGTGACATTAACAATCCAGAAAAGCGCGGTAGCGGTTGCGCTGAGGAGGATAGCACGCTTTTCTATACCTCTATGTGTTTTTAATCCAAACATATCATATCTATATGTTTTTGGAATCAGGAACGGACAAGGAATAAGATGAAATTGTTTTTAAATCGATTTCAGAAATTTAATTTTAATCATAATTTTAATATTTTTAATTTTCAGAGCTTGTTTTTAATCCGAATATAACATATTTATATGTTTTTGGAATCAGAAAATGATGAAGAATACGATAAACGTAATTTTGGATCGTTTTATAAAAAATTCTTTTAATTACATTTTTCAGATTTTTAATGACCAAACTCATTAATTAATGTTTAAGCCTCCAAGCTGAAAGGCAATCCCAAAGTCCGGCCTTCGTCGAAGATTGCTTGGCCAAAATTTCGATCAATTTGATTAAAAAATGAGGGTGTGACAGTGCCGCCTCAACCTTTACAAAATGCTGGATATGACGTCATCAAAGACATTTATCAAAAAAAAAATGGGGATATCATACCCAGGAACTCTCATGAAAAATTTCATAAATATCGGTTAAGTAGTTTACTCTAAATCGCTCTACACACACACACACACACACACACACACACACAAACACACACACACACACACACAGACAGACACACACAGACACACACACACACACACACACATACACTACGACCCTCGTCTCGATTCCCCCCTCTATGTTAAAACATTTAGTCAAAACTTGACTAAATGTAAAAAGGCACCCGTGGCTTTGACAACCATAAACAAGATACAAACAAATAGAAAACCGACCACGGACAAGGCCCCAGTAACACGAAATGCCCTTGTTATTGGCTTTCGGTCTATCTTTTACCCTTTTTATTTTTCCCCCGTGTGTGTGTGTGTGTGTGTGTGTGTGTGTGTGTGTGTGTGTGTGTGTGTGCGTGTGTGTGTGTGTGTGCGAGCGCGCTCGCGCATTTGTGTGTGTGTGTGTGTGTGTGTGTGTGTGTGTGTGTGTGTGTGTGTGTGAATGTGCGGGCTTGTTACAGCAAGCCATTAGTGTCACAACGCCGGCAGACAAACAGACAGACAGACAGGCAGACGGGAGGATTCACACACACACACACACACACACACACACACACACACACACACACACACACACACACACATCCTCGCACAATGTCTGACGCGAGATTAGAAAAACAAGAAATTTCAACATTACCAACAACAACAGAGAGACAGACAGACAGACAGACAGGCAAATACTACTTGTATACATACACACCTGTGACACACACACACACACGCACACACACACACACACACACACACACACACACACACACACACGCTCAACCACCACCACCCCCCACCCCCAAAACACTGTCTTTAAAAAAAAAGTGACCGCAGCAAGTCGATGTATCCGGGCTTGTTACGGCAGGCCATTAGCGTGACGACGCCACACAGCACAAGTGACAAAGATGGCGAGGGAAGGAGCAGACTGCCCGGTAATTTGCGCTGTCACGTTGTCTTGGCGCTCCTGTCACTACGGCTGATACGAAGAGACCCCGGGGCGGATGAGAGTGCAGGTTTGTGTGTGTGTGTGTGTGTGTGTGTGTGTGTGTGTGTGTGTGTGTGTGTGTGTGTGCATTTTTGTATTTGATCGGTGGAAGTTGCGTGTTGAAAGCAAGACGGTAAGTAGGTGTAGCTCCGAATAAAAGAAAAGAAAACAAAAGAAAAGAAAACAAAGCAAAGCAAGACCAAAAAAACAAAAAATAAAAGCGACAAAGAAAAGAAAAGCAAGACAAACACAAAACAAAACAAAACAAAACAAAACAGAAATAAACAAAAGCAAAACAAAACAAATAACACTAACTTTTGACTGTGTACGTTTTTTGTGGCTCCCATACAAATTAAAAGTTGTGTGAAAGTTTAAAATACACAAAAAAGAAGAACAAAAAGAACAAACAAACACGAAATCAAAAGAAACAACGCAAAATTCAAAAGCAGAAGAGTTGGAGGGAGAAAGAGAGAATGAGAGGTAAATTGAAACTGGAAACTAAAACTGAACTTTATTACAAAAGGATACAAGTTTTAATTTCAATCTTACACAATCCATGTATAGGACATTCATAACGATTCCATCATACGCAGTAGAGATGAGAGACGGGCGCAGTGGCGTGGTGGTAAGACGTCGGCCTCCTAATCGGGAGGTCGTGAGTTTGAATCCCGGTCGCTGCCGCCTGGTGGGCTAAGAGTGGAGATTTTTTTGATCAACTTATGTGCAGATCCTGTAATCCATGTCAGAGTTTGGTGGGTTATAGAAACACGAAAATACACAGCATGCTTCCTCCGAAAGCGGCGTATGGCTGCCTAAATGGCGGGGTAAAAACGGTCATACACGTAAAATTCCACTCGTGCAAAAAAACGCACGAGTGAATGTGGGAGTTTCAGCCCACGAACGCAGAAGAAGAAGAAGAAGTACAGATGAGAAAATCAACACTCGCACATTGTCACACGTATAGACAGACATACACGCACGCAAGCGCACGCACACACACACACACACACACACACACACACACACACACACACACGCACACACCACAACCACACTGTCTTATTTGCTCTCAGTGCTGTAAATACGGCAGGGGCCGGTTTCATGGGTCAGCAGCACAGTCGATCAATATCAGTTGAACGAGTGAAATGCGGTAATCCGACGAAATCGGCTTTCACGAAGAAGATTTCTGTCGGCCGATTGTGCCTCTTCGCACGTGGAGTCGTCCGACGATACAGTGCTGTACGTCCTCCCCAAACACCGCGTTCGGACAACTACAGTCGGGCGACGAAGCAGTGGGCCTGGGGCGAGTTTCATAAGCCAGAAACGAGTGGAATACAGTAGTGGGGGCCCGGTAGCTCAGTTGGTAGAGCATTGAACTTGTGATCGGAAGGTCGCAGGTTCGAATTCGGGACGGACACGGGTCAACTTTATGTGCAGACCCAGAGACGGACGGAAGCCATGTCCCACCCCCGTGTCACCACAATGGCACGTAAAAGCCCTCGGTCATTCTGCCATAAGTGCAGATGGCTGATACCACCTAAACACGCATCTCGTCAAAAGCCGTGAGGGCGTAAAACTCCAATCATATAACCCATATCTTGTCCTTTAGAGGCGAAATATTTAGCCTGTAGGACATAAAGCATTCTCTATTGCCAATACAGTAGTCAAACGAAATCGGGTTGTATGAAGATTTCTGTCGGCCGACTGTGCCGAGTAATGCTGCCTCTCTTTGCACAGGAAAACGAATTTGGGCATGAGTCTTGGTAGCCCTATTAATTGCGGTACTGCCTATGTCTGATGGGCTTTTCATTGACGTCAGCTTCGGCATTAGTCAATTAATGACCAAGACGCTGACCTCACATAGGGTGACTGACAGCAGATGACCGCTCCTGAGCTTGCTACCGGCACGGTTGGCCTAGTGGTAAGGCGTCCGCCCCGTGATCGGGAGGTCGTAGGTTCGAACCCCGGCCGGGTCATACCTAAGACTTTAAAATTGGCAATCTAGTGGCTGCTCCGCCTGGCGTCTGGCATTATGGGGTTAGTGCTAGGACTGGTTGGTCCGGTGTCAGAATAATGTGACTGGGTGAGACATGAAGCCTGTGCTGCGACTTCTGTCTTGTGTGTGGCGCACGTTATATGTCAAAGCAGCACCGCCCTGATATGGTCCTAGGCCCTTCGTGGTCGGCTGGGCGTTAAGCAAACAAACAAACAAATCCTGAGCTTGCTTTTATTCTAATCCGTTAATGGGTTTCAACTCCCACGTACACCCTTGTATATTCTTACTGTGATAGACATTATAAACGAAATTAGTTTTAAACACCGAAATCACAATATTAACTGAGAAAGGAAACACACTTGCATCGGTACCGGATAGCTATATACTAGAAACAAAATAACCAAGCAACCAATCAATGCAACGTACACGTATTTTTTTGCACGGTTGGATTTTGCGGATTTTGTGTGTATGACCATTTTCCCCCTCCGGTTTGGCAGCCAAACTCCTGCTGCAACGTCAACTTTTGATGACGTCTCAAGAGATTTAATTGGCAATACACGTACTTTTTGGTCTTCTTCACTGTAGACACACAATAACACCGGCTGTAGAATAAGAGTAATCCCGAAAGGAGCAAACCGTGTTTTCTTTGGTGTGCACGCAAAAATCGAAGACTGTGCGTAATAACTGTCCGCGTGAAAATGAAAACATTATTTCACGAGAGCCAAATCAATAAGCTTTGCATTGCAATCATACCCAGCCGTTCTGCTCTACCTGCGAAACTGAATAGAAGGTTTATGTTTAAAGAGAATTTGTTTTTGGTTCACCGATTGACATTTATGATATTAAATAGAGCACCATTAAAGGTGCCTTACTTTCGTTTGAATCATCTTGCAATATCATTCTAGAACCGCCCAGGCTGTTCCATGCAAAGAGAGCATACTTCCACTTGGACGCGTACTACAAATTCACAGGACTTGTGTACCGCAACACGGTGGCCTAGCTAGTGGTAAGGCGTCCGCCCAGTGAGCGGGAGGTCGTGGGTTCGAACCCCGGCCGGGTCATACCTAAGACTTTAAAATTGGCAATCTAGTGGCTGCTCCGCCTGGCGTCTGGTATTATGGGGTTAGTGCTAGGACTGGTTGGTCCGGTGTCAGAATAATGTGACTGGGTGAGACATGAAGCCTGTGCTGCGACTTCTGTCTTGTGTGTGGCGCACGTTAAATGTCAAAGCAGCACCGCCCTTCGTGGTGGACTGGGAGTGAAGCATACAAACAAACAAACAAACAGGACTTGTGATCGCGGGAAGGTCGCAGGCTCGAATTCGGGCCGGGACGGACACGGGTCAACTTTATGTGCAGACCCAGAGACAGAAGCCATGTCCAACCCCCGTGTCACCACAATGGCACGTAAAAGACCTTGGTCATTCTGCCATAAGTGCAGGTGGCTGAATACACCTACACACCTAAACACGCAGACACCTGGGTAGCGCGACTCCGTTTCTGCTAGCTTTCCGCTGGGAGGAAGCGACCCGAATTTCCCAGAAATGGGACAATAAAGTAATGAAAAAAATATGAAAAAAAACAACAACCGTGGGTACATTTTGTGCAAATTGGGAATTTGCTGATTTTATTTCACAAATTGACATAAGGGGCAGGTACAAAATTATTTCAGCTGTAAATTCTCACTCTACACAGACATAAGTCAGGCTGTAGTATTATTGTACGTGTCCAAGTGTTTTTATTTTTGTTTGTTTAACATCCCTTCAACCGATATGGCTATCCGGGACTGATGCAAGTTTATTTCCTTTCTCAGTTAACAAGGTAGTTGCCGTGTGTAAAATGATTTACATCACGGTAAACAGGGGCGGATCACATCATTTGTAGGGGGGGGGGGGGGGGTCCAAATTTTGGTTAGGGAAAATTCGACGACGCGAAGCGTTTAGTTGAGTGTGCGAAGCGTTCGAACCTCCTAGGGGGGTCCGGGGGCATGCCCCCCCCCCCCCCCCGACAATTTTTGATAAAAAAGGAAAATTGAGCAATCTGGTGCAATCTGAGCCAAGAAACTTCCCCTAATACACCTTTCAAAAAGTCAATTTAAGAAGACAAATAACACTTCAAGAGTATCTGCACTGTATAGTGTTTGCCGCGAATTACTTGTGCCTCAACGTGTGTAAAAGGAAAGAACGCTCTTCCCCCCATTGAAAGTCTGGTGATATACATGTTGGTTTACAATGTAAGACTTGTGCGTTTATTCTTTAGATGGAATCAATGAGTCTTATATCGCGCATATTCCGTGGGTACAGTTCTAGGCGCTCTGCAGTGATGCCGTGTGAGATGAAATTTTATACGGCCAGTAGATTGCAGCCATTTCGGCGCATATTTACCTTTCACGGCCTATTATTCCAAGTCACACGGGTATAGGTAGACAATTATTAACTGTGCCTAAGCAATTTTGCCAGGAAAGACCCAGGAATGAACAGCCTTCTTTTGTTAAAGTATCACGAGGAACGAGGGAAAAAATCATAAACAAGTCGCTATAGTTTAGTTTTGTTTTATAAAACATGCACGCACGCACGCCCGGACACAAGCACACACGCACGGACAAAAGCACGCACGCACGCACGGACACATAACACTGACTTGCGCGTGAGCGCAAGCTCTCTTACACACACACACACACACACGCACCCACGCACACACATACACACACACTCACGCAAGCACGCACGCACGCACGTACGCACACACGCACGCATGCACGCACACAATCACGCACGCACACACACACACACACACACACACACACACACGAAGACACACACACATCTTCCCCTCTCCCTCTCTCTCTCTATTTCTCTCTCCCTCTCTCTCTCTCTCTCTCTCTCTCCCTCTCTCTCCCTCCCTCTCTCTCCCTCCCTCTCTCTCTCTCTCTCCCTCTCTCTCTCTCTCTCTCTCTCTCTCTCTCTCTCTCTCTCTCTCTCTCTCTCTCTCTCACACACATGTTCATCCCAGTCCACGAATGCCAACCGTTTTCCCTAGTGACAGCTGCAGCTACGACAGAGTCGCCGTCGCCAGAGAGAGAGGGAAAGGTCGTTGTGCTGTCTCCGCTGGTGTTGCTTCCATCGATTGGCGTCCTCAAGACACCCTCCGGTCAAAGATGGCCTCCAGGAACACTGCATTTTTCCTCCTCGTTACTAACGGGCTGCGACAACTTGCAGCGCTTTTCAATTAAGTCAAAGAGAGACGGGCGCAATGGCGTAGTAGTAAGACATCGGTCTCCCAATCATAAGGTCGTGAGTTCGAATCCCGGCCGCGGCCGTCTGGTGGGTTAAGGGTGGAGATTTGTCCGATCTCCCAGGCCAACTTATGTGCAGACCTGCCAGTGTACACGCAAGCACAAAACCAAGTGCGCACGGCATAGATCATGTAATCCATGTCAGAGTTCGGTGGGTTATAGAAACACGAAAATACCCGGCATGCTTCCCCCGAAATCGGCGTATGCTGCCAGAATGGCGGGGTACAAACGGTTATACACGTAAAACCCCACTCATGCAAACACATGAGTGAATGTGGGAGTTTCAGCCCATGAACGAAGAAGAAGAAGAATGTCAAAGAGAGAAGAATTTTCTGCAAACAACAGTGTTGCACTAGTACTAACTGTGCTATGGAGGGCACACCGAAAGTAGGGATTATGCTTGGCTCTACAGCGCGATCATCGTTGTTCGTCGGACGCTGTCATAAAAAGCGCTACAAGTTATAGCAGCCGTTACAAAGGTGGTGGTGGTGTGATGAGGCGTAGGGAGAGGGAGGAGCAGAGTGCTGGACCTAGTGTATGAGAAGGAGGGGGTTCCAAACTGAGGCAGGTGTACAGATTCTGTCCATGCTAAAATTTAGCCTTTGAAAGGGGTATTTTGGGTCTCTACGTGAGAAAAAAGGTACGTTTTCTAGGTAACAGGAGGGAGGTGGGGTGAGGGGGGGAGGGGGGGGGGAGGGCAAGTTGGACTTCCGCGACCCAAGACTCCCCTACCCCCTAGATCTAGCCCTCAGAACTCAGAACTCAGAACTTTATTACATGTATAAGGATAAAGGTTTTAGGCTTAGCCTAATCTTCCAACCTGTCCTTGGAACATATACAGAGAATAATTGTGAACGAACGCAAAGACTGCACACATATATACACACACACACACACACACACACACACACACACACATACGCACATATACACACATACGCGCACACAAACTCACACTCGCTTACACACACACACACACACACACACATGCACACATATACACACACACATGCTCGCGCGCGCGAGCGTGCGCTCGCATACCTACACACATGCACATGCTATCATTTCGCCCTGAGGAGACGAGAGGAGAAGAGGTGGGGGGAGGAGAGCTGAGAAAGAGAGATGTTATTTTTGAAGGGTGGTGGGTCAGAATATGGGTGTGTGTGAGGTTGAGAAGGTGCAGATGGAATTTGGGAACGCAGATAAAGAATATGAAGAATTTGGGAACGCAGATGAAGAATATGATGAATTTGGGAACGCAGATGAAGAATATGAAGAATTTGGGAACGCAGATGAAGAATATGAAGAATTTGGGAATGGAGAGTTGTCCAGAGATAACAACAAGCACGAAGAGGGGAGGGGCAGTCTTTGTTTAAACCGTGTTTAATTCTACTTACATGTTCACGAAATTGACAATTTATACATGAACGAAAACAACAGTCGGGTTATTAAATGATACACGAACGGACTTTGGGGACGCTGGGGGGGGGGGAGGGGGGGGGGGGGAGGGGGAGGTTTGATTAAAGATGCATTCGTTCCCACGTAAATCAACAAACACCGATCCTTTGGTTCGAGCTCCAGAGAATCAAGGATAGTGTGAAGATGGTGGAGAGACCCAAGGGAGGCTGCAGAGGTTTGTGATTATCAACTGAAAATAATGCAAATTTGAATGTATAGTCTCTCGTGGTAAAGTAAGGGGTCGAGACAGGAGTAAAAGGCCAAGGTGGGGTGGGGGGGGGAGGAGGAGCTGGGCCGGACCAAATGAGTTGTAAGGGGGGGGGGTTCCTCCTTTTTTGGGGGGGCAAATCAGCGAAGTGGCTAAGCCACAAGCGAGCGCCTGCAAAAGCGGGCGCGCGAACTAGGGGGGTCCGGGGGCATGCTCCCCCGGAAAATTTTTGAAAAACGGTTAAAATCTGTGCAATCTGGTGCATTCTGGGCCTTGTTTTGAGGGTTAAGAGCAGCATTGTTTTGGTGCTAAAACTAGTAAAAGTCAAAGCAAGGTACATGCTTTTTCCAGGGGTGGGGTTCCGGAACCCCTGGAACCCCCCCCCCCCCCCCCTGGGTCCGGCCCTGGAGGAGGGAGGGAAGCTCTGTCAGGGTAGGTGGTGGTGGAGCATGGGTTCTAGACTGGAATTAAAGGGGGGAGGGGGTGCTGATTGCAAGAGGCGGGGGACGGACAGAGGTCAGGTGGAGCGGAAGGGGGTTCGTTGAAGGTGCTTGTAACTGATGAAACGAAGAAGACGCGGGGGTGGCGGTGATATGGGACTGGAGCTAGAGGCGTAAGCAGATAAAAAATACCACGACCACAGAACGCGGAGAAAACTACCATCCGGGGAGGGAGTCGATCACGAGACAATGGGGTCACATAAGGTTAGGGAAAAGCGAGGCGGATAGAAGAGTTTGGGGAGGGGAGGAGTCGAGAGTGGGGGGGGGGGGGGGGGGGGGGTGGAGGGAAAGTGGAATGTCAGGGGGAAACATAACTTAGATGTCACCGAGGGGGAGACTTTGACGTCAGCATCGAATTCCGATGGCGAAGAGGGTTCAGAGGAAAAATGTCCTCGTTTAACGGTTCTCGGGCGAAACATGACATTTGCTCGTTAGTCTTAGAGTGGAGACGTGCAGAGTATCAGGTCGCGTGCAAGTCCAGCCTCTTGTCTCTCCGCCGTCAACTTACTATCGGCCTCTGTTGCAAACGTCAGCGTATACAATAAAACCGCCTAACAAATACATTTCAAGTGACAATGGCGGGTAAAATGGATAAAAGTGTGCGCTGAGGCAGAGCCATAAACAGGGGTGATAATCATGAGAGGGACCGGTGAGAACAAGATGGCGCGCAGATGAGTGGAAACGACGGTGACAGACCGGAAATGGGACCGCACCTCATCGCTTTGTCTGAGAATTGTCTCCCTTGAGGGTCTGCCGGCTGAAAGACTTTCTGACCTCCCTTGGCTTGTCTTATTTTCTGTGCGACCCTTCGTGTGGCTGTCTCTCTCTCAGTGTCTCTGTCTTTCTTACCAGCAAAGAAGTCGAATACGGATAAATTCTCCTAGTCGAGGGGTTAAAGTAATTTAAAAAAACATGTTTGTGAGGTTAAAGGCACAGTAAGCCTCCCGTAAACCATCACATATATACTGTCAGGCTTTTACACACAGTACAAACACCCTTCCATTTGAACGCTCACCAAACGGGAACATCCTAGTATAGGTGCCCTCCGTAAAGAGCGAGCAGTTTTCAAAGAATTTAATTTTGCGTGGTTTATCTTACCCCTGAGCCATCGTGAACCCGTGTGATCAAGTTTCCCTTTTTCACAAGGTAGTCGTCAGTTAGTAATTTGAATGCGACTCGCTGTGAGCTTATCTGCGGAACTGGCAATGCTAACAAACCGTCGTCTGCTACGAAAACCACGGCCTTGCGTGACCCTGCTTCCGGGCTTTTCTTTTTTCAAACTTTCAAAACTTCGAATTGTACTGATCTTGTCTTGATGAAAAAATAATTCTTTTAGGATTTAAGAATGTTTGTGTAACAAGCTTTCAATTTATTATTTAGATTTTAAAAGTTAGGTCTAGCGCCAAAACGCACCACGGTCCGATTGTCTCTGACACTCTCTCCGCAAAATTAATTCTTTGAAAATTGCTCGCTCTTTACGTAGGGCACCTAGGATGTTCCCGTTTGGTGAGCGTTCAAATGGAAGGGTGTTTGTACTGTGTGTAAAAACCTGACAGTATCTGTGATGGTTTACGGGAGGCTTACTGTGCCTTTAAACAGTTGCATAAACATGCAGGCAAGATTGATATCAACATGATGTACACTCTCAAGAAAGAAAATTTAATTGAACAGAAAGATGGTTAACGAAGAGCTCGTCGCATAGCCGTATAATTTCGCCTACATGTTATCCTGTTTTATAAAAAAAACTTCTGGAGCATTTTCGAGTAGGTTATTGCAGGTGTGCCTCGATAAGTGTACAGCGATTTTTTGCTCAGACTTCCTGCGGTCAAATTCGCCAGACAACGCTTTCAATAAGGTGTCGCTGAAATTCTTAAGTATGCTGCTAAGATCCCACAGTAAGTCTATGCCGTCTACCTTTTGGAAGAATATATTCAACAGGTAGTTTCTGTCTACATATTTCGGATTGTCGTCTGCGAGGTCAATTAGGCCAAACAAAAATGTAATGTTGGTTTAGGGTAACGTGACCACAAAAAAATAGGGTCTGCAGATCGGTTAAAAAAACAAAAATCTATTTTTAGTTTTGGTATGGTTAGCAAAATGTGCCAGAGGCTGTTTTTGTAGTGTTTTTTTCAGAAATGAAAAAAAAGTTTTAGGGACCGCGGGAAAAAATAGGGTCGGTCTGGTTACCCTTAACCAACATATATTTTTGTTTGGCCTTACGCAAGAGTCCTAAAGCAGTTCTCCGACGGCGGAAACATATGGAGTCCTCAATTTAAAACACTACATCTTTTCAGTTTAGAAAGATCACTTTCATATAATTTGTTTGAAAAATTAAAAAAATACCACACTGTAGACTGTATTTTGGGGGCCCGGTAGCTCCGCTGGGAGAGCACTGGACCTGTGATCCGCGAGCCACGGGTTCGAATCCAGGCGAGGACGGACACAGGTCAACTTAATGTGCAGACTCAGAGACGGTATCTATGTACCATACCCGTGTCACCATTGTTGCACGTAAAAGACCTCGGTCATTCTGCCATAAGTGCAGGTGGCTGATTACACCTAAATACGCACACACCTGGGTAGCGCGACTCTGTTGCTGCTAGCTTTCCCCTGGGAGGAAGCGACCCAAAGTTCCCAGAAATTGGACAATGAAGTAATGAAAAATAAAATGAAATGAATGATTCTTCAAATTCTAAATTCGACAGAAAACTTTACCACAATGGCTTGTTCACTTCTAAATCTTCTTAGTTCCATTTTTGTTGTTTTCTCATATACTGATATAGCCATCAACTTACTCATTCTCACTTTGTCTCATTTTGAAAAAGAAAACCCTAAATTCAATGTAGACTAAATGTGGGATCAGTGGCCATTTTTAGATCAGTGCAAAATGGCTAAAGCAAGGGAGAGCAACGGGTAAGTGGGCTGAATTGAGTAATCTGTATTGGGTTTTCCCCCTTGATTTGTACAAATAAGCCGGATAGCCTATGACAATGTCAGGAATGGGTGTGTGTGTGTGTGTGTGTGTGTGTATACATGTGCGTGCGTGTGTGCGTGCGTGCGTGCGTGCGTACGTGTATGTGTGTGTCTGTGTGTGTGTTTGTATGTGTGTGTGTGTGTGTGTGTGTGTGTGTGTGTGTGTGTGTGTGTGTGTGTGTGTGTGTGTGTGTGTGTGATATAAAACTAGAAATCTTCAGAAAAAAAATGATGTGTATATTGATGTATTGATGTGCTATTTTTTTCTCAGATCGATGGCTATATTTTATTACTTCTTATTTTGAAACGTTGTCCCGAATTAACATTCTATTTGGTCCAATATTCACACAAGTTATATAGCTGTTTATTTCCTGATTTCTCAAAAGAAGAAGTTTTCTTATGATTAATTGAACATGCGCTTAAAAATGAAGCAATGCATGAAACAAAAACTGCGTTTGAGATTTAGCGGATTTTCTCTTAAATTAATATGTATATCCTGTGGAACATTTACTTGAGCTGTGCGGCAAATTGTATGTCAATCAAATACTGTCATCCCAGCTTTCACGCCTTTTAGCTGATAACTGGTCTACCAAGCCAAACTATTATGTTTGTTGATGTGTCCTGTGTTGATATGTGAAATATCCCCATTTAAGACTGTTTTGGACTTGCTTAAATTCAAAGAGAAAGTGTGTGTGTGTGTGTGTGTGTGTGTGTGTGTGTGTTTGTGTGTGTGTATGCGTGTGCATGTGTGTGTGTATGTGTGTGTGTGTGTGTGTGTGTGTGTGTGTGTGTGTGTGTGTTTGTTTGTGTGTGTGATTGTGTGTGTGTGTGTGTGTGTGTGTGTGTGTGTGTGTGTGTGTGTATGCGTGTGTGTGTGTGTGTGTGTGTGTGTGTGTGTGTGTGTGTGTGTGTTTGAGTGAGTGAGGAAATACACATATATATAGTGTGCACTTTGATTGTGAGTGAGAGATGACCGAGTCTTTTTGTGCTGGGGGTATGCAATGCCTTGGCTGGTTGACGAAGGTGCCAAATGCATTGCCCTTTTATTTAAACAACCTAGGACCTATAGTTTCTGTCACCGCAAACACATTTTGGAATCGTTATAGATGGGGGTTGGTTGTATTCGGACCCTGTTTGACGGGCGTAGTGGGCTGGTGGGTAAGACATTGGCCTCCTAATCGGAAGGTCGTGAGTTCAAATCCTGGCCGCTACCGCCTGGTGGGTTAAGGGTGGAGATTTTCCGATCTACCAGGTCGACCGTGTAGACCTGCTGGTGCCTTATCCCCCTTCGTGTGAACACGCAAGCACAAGACCAAGTGCGCATGGAAAAGATATGTAATCCATGTTAGAGTTCGATGGGTTATAGAAACATGAAAATACCCAGCATGCTTCCCCCGGAATCGGCGTATGGCTGCCTAAATGGTGGGGAAAAAACGGTCATACACGTAAAATTCCACTCATGCAAAAACATGGGAGTGAACGTGGGAGTTTTAGCCCATGGCCAAAGAAGAAGAAGAAGGACCCCGTTTAAGGTCTGCACTTGTTTGACATCATTTACGGAGGAGGAGTTGCATGCACGAGTACGTGCGTGTGCGTGTTAATGTGCGTATAGGCACGCCCGCAAATGTGTACATAATGCAGATGTTTGGGTTTGTAAGTGCCTGTTGTTTGGTGCAGTACGTGCGAGCGAATTAACTTGTTTGCATATATGTATATTGTATTTGAGAGCTGTTATGTTCTGACTAATAGCAAGTGATAGCAGCAATGTCAAGGAAACAGATATCAACATGAACCGGTAGCCGAATGTTGCTATCATTTTGGAGACATGCCCGTTATCATTTCGGTATATCAGCATGGTACATTTTTTTTAAAAATTTTAACGTTTTTAAAAGAAGTGTCATTCCTTAGAAAAAGTCGTCCTGATATGTTTAATTTAAAATGTTACTTTGTCTTTGTTATTTATTCAGTGATAAACAAAAAGGGTCCTTAATTGGCGATAAATACGCATGTCTGTCGAGTAGTCTCGACGAGTGCAAAAAATGCCATTTATCTTGAGAAGTTAACGTCAAGAGTGTACTGGGTAAGAATTGTGACACGCAATATTTAGGGTTAAACCCCAGTCACACATAGACGCCGCTTCTTCTACGATGGAAATGTAACCGACAGCGTGGCCAATCGTGAGCCAAAGGTGGAAGGATCTCCATGAGCGTGGGGGTGGGCTAATTTCGAACTGCACAAAACAAGCGTAACCGGGTCGTGGCGCAGTACAGTCGTAATGTGGTGGTTTTTTTTTTTAATTAGGTTTGCCATTTGGTGGATTTTGACGGCGATATGCCCCGATTTAATAACTTATTTTAAATCAGAGTGACCGGCATGGTCTTCGTCAGGACGTAGAGCTACATGACGGGAGCCTTACGCTTTAAATGCCCACACATGCCCACCATATACAGCTGTAGTGCTTTCAACACAGAGTAGGAATGGTTTGATGAATAAATGTGTAGCCGTGTGGCGATTTCATGTACTGTTGTCCCTCTCTTTTACTCCCTGTCTATTATCTTCCCCTGACCCAAGTTGTGTCTCCCGCTAGGATTATTGTGTGTTGTAGCTAATTGTAGGTGTCTAGGGAGGCTGGTTTCTTATTGGTTGATTGTTTGAACGGGTGCGCGCGTGAGTCAGAATAATAAGCGTGGGCTAGAAGAGTACCCGGTGTGATTTCGAAGTGTGAAGACGTGTCAGTGTGCGTATCTTGGATTGTGATGTTTTAGTTGTAGTTGAACGATGCTTGTATTTCTGTAATAATCAATGCAAGTAGTGTAGTTTGGGCCATTATAACTGTATTTTGGCGAAGGAGTGATTCGAGGATTTTTTAGAGAGACTTTGTGTGTGTGTTCAGTTGAACAAACGTTATAGAGCTGGGTTTATATCAGCGAAGTGACTTTCGACCGGGATCGTAATTCAAGTTCCGACGAGTTGTGTGCGGCTGTATATTGAGGAAGGAACTGTAAGTAGATATTGTTTCTTTGGTATTATTGTATTTGCTATGTTTAATCAGTTCTATGATGTGTTCTGAGCGTATGATTGATGCTATGGCGTGTACGTATGTATGTGTGTCAGCCATTTTGTTTCCTGCGACGAACTACACTGCTTTCTGGTGTACGTTAATTAATTAAAAGTCACGTTATCGCAACCTCTGTCTTGGCGTCTCTTTTATGCTTCCTGGCCTATTTTCCCCCTTCCACTCCACCCTATCACAAATGTATTGACTAACACTGGTGCCAATCTGCAAAATAACTCAAAAAGACGGAAACAATCCTAATCTGCAACAGCAACAGCACATTGTTTAAAGGCACAGTAAGCCTCCCGTAAACCATCACAGAGCTCCCCGAGCGTCTAAATACAGTACAAGCATACTTCCATTTAAACGCTCACCGAACGGGAACATCCTGGCTGCTTTCTGTCGAGCGTGAGACATTTTCCAAGAATTTATTTTCGTAGACTTGTTCCGTTAACAACAACGGCGCCTCGTTTTTGCGCTAGACCTAACTTTTAAAATCTAAATAATAAATTGACAGCTTGTTACACAAACATTCTTTAATCATAAAAGAATTCGTTTTTCATCAAGACAAGATCAGAACAATTCGAAGTTGTGAAAGTTTAAAAAAAGAAAAGCCCGGAAGCAGGGTCACGCAAGGGTCGTAGTGTGGAGAAAAGTGCAGTACACCTATGGTTCTTTTTTTTGTATTTCTTATTTCCCCAATGAAAGTCCTGTAAAGTGTAATAGTACAAAAGGGCATCCGGTACAAATCGCCAGTGCGCAAATAGGTCACTTTAAGCCGACAACTTGTGTGCACCAGAATTGGGTTTTTCCTCTTTCTCTTAGCAAGACTTTGGTGCCAAGCGGTTAATCGCTTGCATCTGTGGCACTGGCCCCGACCTGACCGGACTTGAACAGGGCAAGCTGACCCCGAGAGGCAGTGGCTCTGGGCCCCAAGCACACCCCCCCCTCCCCCCTTTTCTTTTGCTCTTAGACTCTCTGTCGGTGCACATGCAGTGCTGAGGCCAGCGGACTGACCGCAGCGCGGCCTTTGTTCTAGTACTCCACCCCCCCCCCCCCCTTGTTTTCCGCCCCTCCCCAAGATAAGGGACCGAAATGGCTGAGCTGGCAACTCTCCTAGTTGTACAGTACAGAGTGACGAACGTTTGAGTTCTGGAATATCCCTACCCTTTCTAATGACGTTTTAATCATCTCGCTTTCAGATGCAACGCATTCTTTCTCCCCTTCCTTTAGGTTGCTAAGAATGGAATTAATGTTCTTTTTATTCTGCACCCTTTTCCTTGATATTCCTTGTATTCATATATTCGATACATGTACGATACATGTATTTTCACGTTAATCACATGATACTGATGATGTACAGAGAGAGTAAACCGAGTGTGTACAGGAAGAGATACAGTATGGATAGCCCGTGTCTTGAGCAGAGAAAGTAGGTCATTTTAAGCTGACCACTTTTAGGCTGCCAGATCTGAGTTTTGCTCTATGCCTTAGCAAAACTCCGGTACCGAGCGATTTAATTGCTTTCACATGTGTTGGGAAGGCGAGCGGGGCTGGCCCTGGGAAACCGAGCTGTCGTTCTAGTCCTCCCCTCCCCCTCCCGCAACTGGACTTTACAACCCCCCCCCCCCCCCCCCCTTTCCCGGTAGCTGTAGGAAATGATTTGAGTTGAAGGTTTTAGAGTCTTCTTTGCCCTGCCTTTCTTGTAATGTTTTGATTACATCGTTTTTGAACATAACACGTAAAGTCCCTTTTTGCTTTAGGACCATCTTTGTTAAGTTTGACGATCAGTTTTTAGGAAGGTTTTTATGAAGAGAGGCATGTTCTTTTTACCCTCTTTTTCGTTTGCTAATTATTAGGCTTGACGTGTTCTGCTGCTATGTTCCCAAACACGTACTCTCTCTCTCCCTATGTTATTTTGCCATTCTTTTTCTCGGTGTCTCTTTTTGTTCGTATATCCAATATATGTATTCAGTAGAATGTAGGCGTTATGTTAATCATATATGTGGCGTATGTGAATGTATAAAGACAGATGAAACCGGGGTGTGCCGATGTTTTTGTTATGGCAGTGACCGTTGTTGCTTTGAGCACGCAGCATTTTTGTGGTTTTTTTTTGGGCATGGATTTGCCGTTTGACATGGACGTCTAACGTACGTTTTGCATACTAAAGGAGAAGTATTTTTGTGTGTAACCTAATTGCTCGGTTTTCAAGTGTAACTGGAAGTTTTGCAGTTCGTCTGCGTTTTGGTCTACCCACAAGTGTTTGGTATCTACAGATGCGTTGTAAGCTTGGTCGTTTGATGACATATGTATGTACATCGTTTTTCATGTGTGTTTTCTTAATAGAAGAGCTTTTGTGTATATTTGAGGGATTTAACTTCAGTTTGTAAGGAGGCTGGCCGCAGGCTCAGAGCCCTCCACCTCCCCTCCCTTTTGCTCCCGCGCTGCCAGAGCGGGATTCTCATTGGTCCTGCTAGGGTGACGTGGGAGGAAGCCCCGTTAGCTATAAAAGACCCCTGTCCTCGTGAGGTCGGGGGGGAAGTGCATCAAGCCAGGCGAAAAGCGAGGGAGTTTGCGCAAATGCTTGGTGTCTTTCCCCTGGAGAAGATACATTGAGCTGGGTTTAAAGTGGTTCGACCCTACGCCCTATGCTTAATGCTTCTCCTCAGAGTTGCGTGTGGTTTTTACAGACCACGTCCTCGATACGCAACTCTTGTCCCATCGGCAATAGTGAGCAGTGCGCGCTGTTTGCTAGGTTACCACAAGGCTTATTAGGGTAGTGCGCGCTACCCTAAGGTTACCCACAAGCAGTGATCGAGTGGCGTCACTCGATTTTGTCCAGGCCCCGAACCCCTGCCCGATTTTTCATCCAGAGTAGGACTTAGGTTTTGTTTTCAAAGAGTAAGTTAGATCGCTAGGGTACCTACGGGTCATGCCCGATTTTCCAGCATTGTAAAGACTCAGATTTTATTTGTTAGTGTAGTGTTTAGACTGTGTTAAAGCCAACCTAGACTCTTTATAGATATACTTTCTATGGAAGGACCCACGTATGTTTTCTTTTGATGTTTTTGCTTGAATACAGCTGGAAATCCTATTACACTCTTGTTGACTTTGTATTTTGTTCGTCTGTTCGTCTGGTGCGTGTGGTTTGAATGCCATCCTGACAAATGTCCTTTAAGACCGCACGCACAGTAACACCTTAGACGCAGACAGTTTCCGTGAAGCTACCACCGCTCGGCTTTACATCTGGTGTCAGAAGTGGGATGTTAGAAGTTTAGGTTGGTGTTTTTTTTTTTTCGTTTTTTTTTTTTAGCAGTAATAAGATTAGGACCCCTTTCCCTCTCCCTTTTATTTTATTTTCTCGTTGCTTTCGCGGCAACGTTTTGTGTGT
>NC_090247.1:56622623-56650123 GCF_037325665.1 Littorina saxatilis
TTTTGTGTGTGTGTGTGTGTTGTCTGTATCGTGTTTATGTCTGCTCTGAAGACAAAATGGCGCGCGGCGGGACTGATGATGCTGTCTGGCGAGAGAGTGTCCAGGTCGACAGCGGCATCCACTTCACCAAGATGGCCGCTGAACTGCAGGAACTGCAGGACAGCATGCTGCAGGAGACGAAACGAGAAATGCAGACCTTGGCAGCACAGGCGATTGCCACGGTCAGCAACAGTCGAAGTCGCAGCCGCACTCCCGACCTCAGGCAGGAGGACACGGCACCATGGTCAACCACGGTGCTCGCCCCACATAGCAAGCACAGGGTGGCCGAGGGAGGGGTACCTGTTACTCCCTTGGCGGGCCCTGAGCTGTGGTCGTCGCTAGACCAGGGAAGACATCAACCTCGCCCGCAGAGACATGGAGATCTCACGCAGCGCTCGGCGGCCTACGCACCATCAACCAAGCCACACTCCACGACCTCATGGGCAACCATGGGCCAGACTTCACGCAGCAGCGACAGGGTGGCTGAGGGAGGGGTACCCGTTACTCCCTTGGCGGGCCCTGGGCTGCGACCATCGCCGAGGCCAGACGAGGCCACGCACCGGCCGCTGTACAACCTACTGGACCGAGGGCAACTATTCGGCCCTGAGCACGGGTTACGGTGGGGCGGTATGCGCCACCGTGACCTCAACCAAGACACGCCGCTACGCTGGAGAGGTCCTCATGAGGAGAGGGACCATCCGACAAACCGGAAGCCGCCAACATTCGACGGGAGGACGAGCTGGGGCGACTTTCTCGTCCAGTTCGAGATAGTCGCCAGCATGAACGGCTGGTCCAAGAGGAGGTGCGCCATGGAACTGGCGGCCTGCCTGAGGGACCAGGCCGTGTCAGTGCTGACCCAGCTACACACGGCACTTCGGGGGGACTACGACGCGCTCGTGGGAGCGCTGGAAGCTAGGTTCGAACCCCCGAACCAAACGGAAATGCACCGGGCTTCTCTCAGGAGCCGGGTGCGGAAGAAGGGCGAGTCGCTGGCGGCACTCGCTCTTGATCTGAAGGGGATGATCCGGAAGGCCTACCCCACAGCTACGGGAGAGCTGTCCGAACAGCTGACAGTAACAAGCTACCTTGACAGTCTGGACAACCCAGAAATGGAATGGGCTGTCCTTCAGGGAAAACCAGCGACAGTGGAGGAGGCTGTCACGCTGGCAATGGAATTTGAATCCTTCAGGAAGACGAGGGCTCGTCGGCGCCTGAAGGATGACGCACACGTCTTCGCAATAGAAGAAAACAAGCAAGAAATGGAGAGCCCCAGGCCGCAGAGGAGGTGTTTCTACTGTTCCAGCCCTTCACACATCGCCAGGGAGTGTGAGCAGAGCAAGACAAGGCGGCAGACTACATTCAACAAGCACTCGGGAAACCGACGATAGCCGAAGCAGGGGGTCATGCATCGGCTGATATCCAGGACACCAGACCCGATTTTATGGAAGAAACAGAAGGTCCACACGTCAAGGTTCGACTAGAAGGGATCGAAGCAGACGCTTTGATTGACACGGGTGCGTCAGTATCCGTCATGCACCCCGACTTCTACAGTAAGCTGTCGACTCCCATCGTTCTACAACCATCATCCCTGCGTCTCACCGTGGCCAACGGCGAACCTGTCACGGTGCGTGGGCACGGTGAATTCAACATTACAGTAGGAAGAGGCCCTACACTTCGTCACCGATTCGTGGTGGCGAGAATGAATGCAGACCTGATCATCGGCTACGATTTCCTCTCCCGTTTTCACTGCGTCATTGATACGGGGAGGGGAAAACTTGACCTGCTGATCGGCGCTTCGTCATACTCTGACAGCCAAGCTGAGGAAGGGGCTGTCAGGACAGTCTACATGGCAGAGACTACGACTGTCCCAGCCAGGACAGAGATGATAATCACCAGCGAAACAGAGTCCGCGGCAACCGAAGGGAGCCAACCACTCATTATGGAGGCGAATGCAGACCTGGCCGTCCATCAAGAACTACTCATCGCCAGGACGCTAATCCGGCCGGGGACGCGCATCCCTGTCCGGGTGGCGAACTTATCAGGCCAAGACCAAGTACTCAGAGAGGGGGCCGTTATCGGCTCCTGCCAAGCAGTGAAGAGAGTGGTGGAACCAGGGAGCGCCGCACTGCAAGCACTGGGCCAAGTCAGGACCATCCGCGCTTCAACGCAACCTGACGTACAGCTGTCTCCAACTCTCCAGGCGCTATTCGAGAACAGTACGCCTGAACTGGACCCAGTGCAGAGACAGCAGCTGAAACATTTCCTGTTTGACAACAGGAAGGCCTTCGTCGAAAGCAAAGAGGACTTGGGCAGGACAAACATCTTTAAACACAGAATCAACACGGGCGAGTCTTCGCCAACGAAACAAGCACCACGGCGATTCCCACGCGCAAAGAAAGAAGCAGCGGAAGCTGAAATACAGAGAATGCTGCGCCTGGGAGTCATAGAGCCGTCTTGCAGTCCTTGGGCGGCACCCGTCGTCCTTGTCACAAAGAAGGACGGCTCTCTCCGCTTCTGCATAGACTACAGGCGCCTGAATGCTGTGACCAAGAAAGACTCCTTTCCCCTGCCACGTATCGACGACACTCTGGACGCACTGGGCGGGTCGAGCTGGTTCTCAACCCTGGACCTGGCCAGTGGGTATTGGCAGGTGGAGATGGACCCCACAGATGCAGAGAAGACAGCATTCGTCACAGAGAAGGGCCTGTGGCAGTTCACCGTCCTTCCTATGGGCCTGTCAAACTCAGGGGCAACATTTCAACGACTCATGGAGATGGTCTTCAAGGGGCTTGACTGGTCAGTCATGCTCATCTATCTCGACGACCTTGTGGCACACTCCAAAGATTTCAGCGCTCACCTGGACGTCCTTCAGCAGATCCTGAACCGGCTACAGGCAGCCGGGCTGAAGCTGTCACCAAAGAAGTGTCATCTCTTTAAGAAGAAAGTCGAATTTTTGGGTCACATCATCTCCAACGACGGCGTGAGGACAGACCCGAAGAAGACAGAAGCCGTGCGGGAGTGGCCGACTCCAGAGACGGTAACGGACGTCCGCAGCTTCCTGGGTCTATGTAACTACTATCGGCGATTCGTCAGAGGGTTCGCCGACATCGCACGACCACTCCATTGACTGACGGAGAAAGACGCCAACTTCCGGTGGACGGAGGAGTGTCAGGCGGCTATGGGCAGACTGAAAGCTGCCCTGATCTCCGCCCCGCTGTTGACATACCCAAAGGAAAACGGACCTTTCATTCTCGACACTGACGCTTCGGGGTTGGCGATTGGCGCGGTCCTTTCACAACATCAAGACGGCGAGGAGAGAGTCATCCTTTACTACAGCAGAGGCCTGTCACGTCCAGAGAGGAACTACTGCGTCACACGCCGAGAACTTCTGGCGGTGGTGGAATCCATCAAGCACTGTCACCATTACCTGTACGGTTCACACTTCGCCGTCAGAACCGACCATGGCGCTCTTCGATGGCTACTCGGCTTCAAGAACCCTGAGGGACAGATAGCAAGATGGCTAGAGTTCCTCAGCGCCTATGACGTCGACATCCAACATAGGCCAGGGAAGAAGCACGCCAACGCAGACGCCATGTCAAGACGTCCTTGTCACCCGACACAGTGCAGACACTGTGACCGGAAGGAGGAACAAGAACATCAAGCAGCATGCCTGCGGATGGTGAAGGCTGTCGACCGACCTCCGTGCAACAGAAGGCAGAACGGGGACGGTGAAAAGAAGACGCCCGTCGAGAGGGGTGACCAATGGCTACAAACAGTAACAACGAAGGAACTTCGAACCATGCAGGAAGCAGACGAAGACATGAAGACAGTCCTGGGCTGGAAGAAAGCGGGCCGGCGGCCGCCATGGGCTGCGGTAAAGAATCAGGGCGCTGAGCTGCGCATTTACTGGACGCAATGGGCGGAGCTTGACACATATGACGAGCTATTGGTGCGGCGGCTGTCCTCGGAAACGCACCCGACTCACCAGCATCACGTCATAGCACCGCGAGAGATCAGGCGGGAAGTCTTCAACCAGCTACATCATACGAGGCTCGGTGGGCACCAGGGCGTCAAACGGACGTCTGCCCTTATTCAGCGCCGCTTCTGGTGGCCGAAACAGAGGGCAGACATCGAACGATGGTGCAGCGTCTGCGAGCAATGCCAGTTTCGTAAACTCAGAAGCGGGCCGTCCAGGACACTGCTTAAACAAGACATCGCTGCAGAACCGTTCGAGCGCATCGCCATGGACATCCTCAGTTTCCCGACAACGACAGAAAGTGGCAACACGTGCGTGCTTGTGGTCAGCGACTATTTCACCAAGTACAGCCAAGCCTACGCCCTGCCTGATCACCAAGCCTGCACTGTGGCCAACACCCTCGTCACGGAGCTCTTCATGCTGTTCGGCACGCCACGAGTCATCCACACGGACCAAGGAAAAGAGTTCGAATCTGGGTTGATTCACGAGCTCTGTGACCTACTGGAGATCAAGAAGACAAGGACGGCGCCCTACCGACCACAGTCCGATGGTCAAGTAGAGAGACTCAACCGCACTCTCATCGATATGCTGTCAAAGTTCTGTGACGACAACAAAGACGACTGGGACTGCCATCTCCCCTACGTCACGTGCTCGTACAACTCCACGAGACACGACAGTACGGGGTGCAGTCCAAACCTGCTAACGCTGGGGAGAGAAATCACACTCCCTATCGATTTGATGTACGATACCGAGTCAGCAACGCCCACACGACTCTGCCCGTCCGAGTACGTCGAGTGGGTGAGGGACTCGACACGAGAGAACTTTCGCTTCGCACGAGAACACCTGCAGAAGGCTGCAGAAAGACAGAAGAGAAACTACGACAAGAAGGCGGGCGTCAGAGTTCCAGAGAGGTGACTGGGTACTCAGATTCTACCCTCCTAACCTCAACAAGAACAAGCTCAACTCACGCTACATAGGACCATATCTAGTCCTCGGCAAGATTGGCGAAGTTGACTGCAAAATACAGTCAAGTGCGGGGGCAACGCCTGTCGTCGTACACGTCGATCATCTGAAGCTTTTCCACGCTGAGAGTCCACCTGAGAGTTGGGTGGACGACACGCCCGAGAACGATAAAGGCTGCCAGACAGAACTTGCAGCAACTCATCGCGAGCACGCTGCCGAAGCGCTCGAGACTTGCCAGGAAGACGACGACAATCTATCGTCGGGTCTGGAAGACAGACCGGACGAGGAGACGCCAGCAACGCTGAAACGAAGCCTCCGAATCCGGCGACCCCCAAAGAGGTTCGGGTACGACAACGAGTAGGGGAAGAAGCTAGCAACAAACCCACGGAACGCCAGTCATCACGAAGAGACGTCATCGTTTTTTTTAATAAACTCTTTTTATTTTTGATTTATCTCAACTGTCCAACAACAATTAACTCGTCACAGACAGAGGATCCATTCAGCAGTAACGGCGGCACTACGTCACATGATGACGTCAATCAGCACATGACCCCCAAACGAAGATGTACAAAATGACGATCTATAATGCTTCTGTCATCAACTTTGCGGCTACCTAGTGAGCCCCAGGGTAAAACCAAAAGGAGATGACGGGCTGTTTTCTTGAAAGACGACGGGATGTAGTCTTGCGGTCCGCGGGAGCAAGAATCAGACCGACTCCGCCAACGCAAGAAGGCAGTGAAGTGCTACTTGTGAGGCGGGCGGAGGCGAATGTCAGGGGAATGACATGAGCCGTGTCGTCCGATGTACCTATGCTGATCACATAGGTGGGGCTGTCAGAAAAACCGGAGAAGGGAAAGCCGGGACAGCGAGGGGAGCCTGAGGGAGATGAAACTCGGAAGGGGGCTGGAGTCGAACATTATAATTACAATCGACTGAGGAGCTGCTAGGTGTGCTGAGGTATAACAGTACGGAGCCCAGTCCTGGAGACGACACGTCGGAACCTGATTCTGTCCTATGTTGGAGAAGGGAGGCAGCCACGCATAACAACGGAGAAAGAAGAATTACGTCATCACATCTCAAACGAGGGAGAAAGCGCGAGCATACGTCACCATGGAACGTCACTGGGAAAAGTCTCTCGCTGACCTAACGAGGACAGTGCAACCGACTCCCACGCTACAGGAGACCCAGACGGCGGGCCGGGCACCGATTCCGTAACCACGGTATCAAATTACTGGACAGGGAGTGGCGCTGACTCTTACCTTATCGCACGCCGTTACTCCCCCCCCCCCCCCCCCCCCACAACGGGCTACTTTGGTCAGGGCCAATGAGCGACGCCTATGGGAGCAACAGGGGATTGCTCGCTGGCTGGCAGGAGGGAGAGACTTACTGCGGTTTATGCGACGACCACTGACTGCTTTCACACGTAAGACGACGGGAGGTAAAATGGTGTTCTGCAAGTGTAAGACATGCGACAGGGCCTTCATGACGAGGGCAAAGCGTCAACTCCACGAGGAAGAGGTGCACGGCGTTGGCACGTCGAAAAAGAGGAAGTTGGAAACGACGGATGGCTTTGATATCGACGCCGAACTATTGAAGGCGGACGAGGTCGCAAACAAGGCGCTGGGGTTCAGCAGTGACAGCGACGAAATGGAGGTACCAAGAACCCCGGGTTGGAGCTTCATTGCCGACCCGGTGTATAACACGCTAAGGGATTCCACTGACGCCGCGGCTGAAACGGAAGGAACTCGCCCTACCTCCCAGCCGGAAGGAATAGCGTCGCCATCTCAGCAAGAATGCGACCTCCCTGAGGACATAACATCACCATCGCCGCCGGAAAGCCCCCAGCCTGAAGGGGCAGCGTCCCTAACAGCAGCGACGACACCTGCTACCCCGGGTGACGACGGGCCGGTGATGCGACGGCCGTACCCACTGGCGGAGCGCAAGTGGGAAATCCAACAAGACCCACGTCTCGCTTTCGTCGGGGCTCCTTCCCTCTACATCGTAGAACACCCGGCGTATATCCTGCGCCGGGTACGGGAAGGGGCCCGGATCAGCGCTCCCCGGGTGCGGTACACCACCCGTAGCGCCAGCGTCGTCACCAAGGAGGAGAAAGCCGTGATGCCAGACGGGGTGGCATACTTCCTAAAGTCCACCTGGGCACCGGAGCCGGGGACAGCGACCACGACGAACGCCGTCACCCAAACAGAGGGGAGCTGCCCGTGTTGCAACCACAACCAGTAAACCCCGTCACCGCCACGGAAGTCGCCACGGATGTCACCCGTTCCTGCGTTCCTGTCCGGCGCCGCGAGGACGCGCCTGATGTCGTCGAGGTACCACTCTCCCGGAATCCACCGAGAGGGACGACGTCGACGGAGAAGGCGACAACTCAAGCGTCGGACGTAAGCATCAAGGAAATAGGCACCAGTGACTTCGCGATCGATAAGGGTAGGGAGCTCGATAGATGTTTTTTTAAAAACCATAGATTAGCGTAGCCAGTAAACAGAAAGACAGTATTGGATTAGATGCATTTAAATTTTTGTGTTGGTTTTTTTTGGGTGACAACATTGTCTCGGAGTGATGGCGTGCGCACGACATTAAGGACTCTAACGAGGAAAATGTGACGTTGGTTTGAAAGAGGACCGGAGCTCTTGTAAATATTCTGTTTTTGTATTGTAACCTGCATATAGTCATTCAGTGCTTGGACCCATGGTATTTTGTTGTTTTTCTCAAGAAAAACTGTCAGGGTTGAAGATTTGTTCAGGAAAGCTTCTAATAGTTTTATGATGGCTGTCACGCTCATTGGGCGTTGTTTAACGCATGAGATGGTTGTAAAATGTTGAGTGTCATACCAATGTACATTTGAGAAAGTTTTTGAAGAGTGTAACCAATATAGGCCAGTCGTCGTTTTCTCCGTTGTACTTTTGTTAAAGAATAATCGAGTTAGGAAGTCCATCCTAAGATATTCCTTTTCATTTTTCGAGTTCGTCACGTGCTGCTCGGCTTTACATTTGGTGTCAGGAGAGTTTTTGTATTAGCCTTTGTGTTTTGTAAAACTGAGATAAGATCGGTGACACTTTTCTCCTTCTTATGTTTTTTTGTTGTTGCCAAGTTTGGGGACAAACTTATTTTTTTTAGAAGGGGGCATTGTGGAGAAAAGTGCAGTACACCTATGGTTCTTTTTTTTGTATTTCTTATTTCCCCAATGAAAGTCCTGTAAAGTGTAATAGTACAAAAGGGCATCCGGTACAAATCGCCAGTGCGTAAATAGGTCACTTTAAGCCGACAACTTGTGTGCACCAGAATTGGGTTTTTCCTCTTTCTCTTAGCAAGACTTTGGTGCCAAGCGGTTAATCGCTTGCATCTGTGGCACTGGCCCCGACCTGACCGGACTTGAACAGGGCAAGCTGACCCCGAGAGGCAGTGGCTCTGGGCCCCAAGCACACCCCCCCCCTCCCCCCTTTTCTTTTGCTCTTAGACTCTCTGTCGGTGCACATGCAGTGCTGAGGCCAGCGGACTGACCGCAGCGCGGCCTTTGTTCTAGTACTCCACCCCCCCCCCCCTTGTTTTCCGCCCCTCCCCAAGATAAGGGACCGAAATGGCTGAGCTGGCAACTCTCCTAGTTGTACAGTACAGAGTGACGAACGTTTGAGTTCTGGAATATCCCTACCCTTTCTAATGACGTTTTAATCATCTCGCTTTCATCTATGCAACGCATTCTTTCTCCCCTTCCTTTAGGTTGCTAAGAATGGAATTAATGTTCTTTTTGCCTCTGCACACATACGTACACATGCACGCGCGCACACCCTCTCTCTCTCTTACTCCTTTCTTTTATTCTGCACCCTTTTCCTTGATATTCCTTGTATTCATATATTCGATACATGTACGATACATGTATTTTCACGTTAATCACATGATACTGATGATGTACAGAGAGAGTAAACCGAGTGTGTACAGGAAGAGATACAGTATGGATAGCCCGTGTCTTGAGCAGAGAAAGTAGGTCATTTTAAGCTGACCACTTTTAGGCTGCCAGATCTGAGTTTTGCTCTATGCCTTAGCAAAACTCCGGTACCGAGCGATTTAATTGCTTTCACATGTGTTGGGAAGGCGAGCGGGGCTGGCCCTGGGAAACCGAGCTGTCGTTCTAGTCCTCCCCTCCCCCTCCCGCAACTGGACTTTACAACCCCCCCCCTCTTTCCCGGTAGCTGTAGGAAATGATTTGAGTTGAAGGTTTTAGAGTCTTCTTTGCCCTGCCTTTCTTGTAATGTTTTGATTACATCGTTTTTGAACATAACACGTAAAGTCCCTTTTTGCTTTAGGACCATCTTTGTTAAGTTTGACGATCAGTTTTTAGGAAGGTTTTTATGAAGAGAGGCATGTTCTTTTTACCCTCTTTTTCGTTTGCTGATTATTAGGCTTGACGTGTTCTGCTGCTATGTTCCCAAACACGTACTCTCTCTCTCCCTATGTTATTTTGCCATTCTTTTTCTCGGTGTCTCTTTTTGTTCGTATATCCAATATATGTATTCAGTAGAATGTAGGCGTTATGTTAATCATATATGTGGCGTATGTGAATGTATAAAGACAGATGAAACCGGGGTGTGCCGATGTTTTTGTTATGGCAGTGACCGTTGTTGCTTTGAGCACGCAGCATTTTTGTGGGTTTTTTTTGGGCATGGATTTGCCGTTTAACATGGACGTCTAACGTACGTTTTGCATACTAAAGGAGAAGTATTTTTGTGTGTAACCTAATTGCTCGGTTTTTAAGTGTAACTGGAAGTTTTGCAGTTCGTCTGCGTTTTGGTCTACCCACAAGTGTTTGGTATCTACAGATGCGTTGTAAGCTTGGTCGTTTGATGACATATGTATGTACATCGTTTTTCATGTGTGTTTTCTTAATAGAAGAGCTTTTGTGTATATTTGAGGGATTTAACTTCAGTTTGTAAGGAGGCTGGCCGCAGGCTCAGAGCCCTCCACCTCCCCTCCCTTTTGCTCCCGCGCTGCCAGAGCGGGATTCTCATTGGTCCTGCTAGGGTGACGTGGGAGGAAGCCCCGTTAGCTATAAAAGACCCCTGTCCTCGTGAGGTCGGGGGGGAAGTGCATCAAGCCAGGCGAAAAGCGAGGGAGTTTGCGCAAATGCTTGGTGTCTTTCCCCTGGAGAAGATACATTGAGCTGGGTTTAAAGTGGTTCGACCCTACGCCCTATGCTTAATGCTTCTCCTCAGAGTTGCGTGTGGTTTTTACAGACCACGTCCTCGATACGCAACTCTTGTCCCATCGGCAATAGTGAGCAGTGCGCGCTGTTTGCTAGGTTACCACAAGGCTTATTAGGGTAGTGCGCGCTACCCTAAGGTTACCCACAAGCAGTGATCGAGTGGCGTCACTCGATTTTGTCCAGGCCCCGAACCCCTGCCCGATTTTTCATCCAGAGTAGGACTTAGGTTTTGTTTTCAAAGAGTAAGTTAGATCGCTAGGGTACCTACGGGTCATGCCCGATTTTCCAGCATTGTAAAGACTCAGATTTTATTTGTTAGTGTAGTGTTTAGACTGTGTTAAAGCCAACCTAGACTCTTTATAGATATACTTTCTATGGAAGGACCCACGTATGTTTTCTTTTGATGTTTTTGCTTGAATACAGTTGGAAATCCTATTACACTCTTGTTGACTTTGTATTTTGTTCGTCTGTTCGTCTGGTGCGTGTGGTTTGAATGCCATCCTGACAAATGTCCTTTAAGACCGCACGCACAGTAACACCTTAGACGCAGACAGTTTCCGTGAAGCTACCACCGCTCGGCTTTACATCTCTGCACTTTTCTCCACAATGCCCCCTTCTAAAAAAAATAAGTTTGTCCCCAAACTTGGCAACAACAAAAAAACATAAGAAGGAGAAAAGTGTCACCGATCTTATCTCAGTTTTACAAAACACAAAGGCTAATACAAAAACTCTTCTGACACCAGATGTAAAGCCGAGCGGTGGTAGCTTCACGGAAACTGTCTGCGTCTAAGGTGTTACTGTGCGTGCGGTCTTAAAGGACATTTGTCAGGATGGCATTCAAACCACACGCACCAGACGAACAGACAAACAAAATACAAAGTCAACAAGAGTGTAATAGGATTTCCAACTGTATTCAAGCAAAAACATCAAAATAAAACATACGTGGGTCCTTCCATAGAAAGTATATCTATAAAGAGTCTAGGTTGGCTTTAACACAGTCTAAACACTACACTAACAAATAAAATCTGAGTCTTTACAATGCTGGAAAATCGGGCATGACCCGTAGGTACCCTAGCGATCTAACTTACTCTTTGAAAACAAAACCTAAGTCCTACTCTGGATGAAAAATCGGGCAGGGGTTCGGGGCCTAGACAAAATCGAGTGACGCCACTCGATCACTGCTTGTGGGTAACCTTAGGGTAGCGCGCACTACCCTAATAAGCCTTGTGGTAACCTAGCAAACAGCGCGCACTGCTCACTATTGCCGATGGGACAAGAGTTGCGTATCGAGGACGTGGTCTGTAAAAACCACACGCAACTCTGAGGAGAAGCATTAAGCATAGGGCGTAGGGTCGAACCACTTTAAACCCAGCTCAATGTATCTTCTCCAGGGGAAAGACACCAAGCATTTGCGCAAACTCCCTCGCTTTTCGCCTGGCTTGATGCACTTTCCCCCCGACCTCACGAGGACAGGGGTCTTTTATAGCTAACGGGGCTTCCTCCCACGTCACCCTAGCAGGACCAATGAGAATCCCGCTCTGGCAGCGCGGGAGCAAAAGGGAGGGGAGGTGGAGGGCTCTGAGCCTGCGGCCAGCCTCCTTACAAACTGAAGTTAAATCCCTCAAATATACACAAAAGCTCTTCTATTAAGAAAACACACATGAAAAACGATGTACAGACATATGTCATCAAACTGACCAAGCTTACAACGCATCTGTAGATACCAAACACTTGTGGGTAGACCAAAACGCAGACGAACTGCAAAACTTCCAGTTACACTTAAAAACCGAGCAATTAGGTTACACACAAAAATACTTCTCCTTTAGTATGCAAAACGTACGTTAGACGTCCATGTCAAACGGCAAATCCATGCCCAAAAAAAAACCACAAAAATGCTGCGTGCTCAAAGCAACAACGGTCACTGCCATAACAAAAACATCGGCACACCCCGGTTTCATCTGTCTTTATACATTCACATACGCCACATATATGATTAACATAACGCCTACATTCTACTGAATACATATATTGGATATACGAACAAAAAGAGACACCGAGAAAAAGAATGGCAAAATAACATAGGGAGAGAGAGAGTACGTGTTTGGGAACATAGCAGCAGAACACGTCAAGCCTAATAATCAGCAAACGAAAAAGAGGGTAAAAAGAACATGCCTCTCTTCATAAAAACCTTCCTAAAAACTGATCATCAACTTAACAAAGATGGTCCTAAGGCAAAAAGGGACTTTGTGTGTTATGTTCAAAAACGATGTGATCAAAACATTACAAGAAAAGGTAGGGCAAAGAAGACTCTAAAACCTTCAACTCAAATCATTTCCTACAGCTACCGGGAAAGGGGGGGGTGGTGTAAAGTCCAATTGCGGGAGGGGGAGGGGAGGACTAGAGCGACAGCTCGGTTTCCCAAGGCCAGCCCCGCTCGCCTTACCAACACAATCATGTGAAAGCAATTAAATCGCTCGGTACCGGAGTTTTGCTAAGGCATAGAGCAAAACTCAGATCTGGCAGCCTAAAAGTGGTCAGCTTAAAATGACCTACTTTCTCTGCTCAAGACACGGGCTATCCATACTGTATCTCTTCCTGTACACACTCGGTTTACTCTCTCTGTACATCATCAGTATCATGTGATTAACGTGAAAATACATGTATCGTACATGTATCGAATATATGAATACAAGGAATATCAAGGAAAAGGGTGCAGAATAAAAGAAAGGAGTAAGAGAGAGAGAGGGTGTGCGCGCGTGCATGTGTACGTATGTGTGCAGAGGCAAAAAGAACATTAATTCCATTCTTAGCAACCTAAAGGAAGGGGAGAAAGAATGCGTTGCATCTGAAAGCGAGATGATTAAAACGTCATTAGAAAGGGTAGGGATATTCCAGAACTCAAACGTTCGTCACTCTGTACTGTACAACTAGGAGAGTTGCCAGCTCAGCCATTTCGGTCCCTTATCTTGGGGAGGGGCGGAAAACAAGGGGGGGGGGGGGGTGGAGTACTAGAACAAAGGCCGCGCTGCGGTCAGTCCGCTGGCCTCAGCACTGCATGTGCACCGACAGAGAGTCTAAGAGCAAAAGAAAAGGGGGGAGGGGGGGGGTGTGCTTGGGGCCCAGAGCCACTGCCTCTCGGGGTCAGCTTGCCCTGTTCAAGTCCGGTCAGGTCGGGGCCAGTGCCACAGATGCAAGCGATTAACCGCTTGGCACCAAAGTCTTGCTAAGAGAAAGAGGAAAAACCCAATTCTGGTGCACACAAGTTGTCGGCTTAAAGTGACCTATTTACGCACTGGCGATTTGTACCGGATGCCCTTTTGTACTATTACACTTTACAGGACTTTCATTGGGGAAATAAGAAATACAAAAAAAAAGAACCATAGGTGTACTGCACTTTTCTCCACAGTAGCAGACGACGGCCGGTTTATCAGTGCAAATCGCCGTTCCTCTCAACAGTCAAAAGCTATCGCTAGAGTTCTTGTGAACCACAGCCGTTGTTTCGTGCATAAAAAAAAACGTGCTATTGTAGATAAGCTCACGTCGAGTCGCATTCAAATGACTAACTATGACGACTGCATTGTGAAAAGGGAAAACTGGATCACACGGGTTCACGATGGCTCAGGGGTAAGATAAACCACGCAAAAATAAATTCTTTGAAAATTGTTCGCTCTTTACGGAGGGCACCTAGGATGTTCTCAATTGGTGAGTGTTTAAATGAAAGGGTGTTTGTACTGTGTGTAAAAGCCTGACCGTATCTGTGATGGTTTACGGAAGGTTTACTCTGCCTTTAAGTCCTTGGTCTCTCTGGTTCCTATGAGAGTTCAGACAGACGAACATACTTACAGACAAACAAACAGATAGACAGACAGACAGACACGCACGCACGAACGCACGCACACACACACACACACACACACACACACACACACATACATACATACACACACACGCAAGCACGCGCACGCGCACACACACTAACACACATACACACGCGCGCACTCACACACACACACACACGCACACACACACACACACAAACACACACACGCACACACCTAACTTGATTTCAACTTGAAAAACTGTATTACACAAGGATTTTAGCAATATGTTCATTCTTACAGCTGTCTTTCAGCTAAACCTTGCTACAAAACACACATAAAGCGAAGAGCGAGAATTGAAAACTTCAAGCAAACAACAAACAAGCAACAACAACTAAAAAAAAAGAAACTAACTAACAAACAAACAATCAAACCAACAATCAAATCCAATAAACAAACAACAAATCTGAAGTAAAACAAAATCTGCAAGTACGTTTAGCAAGGTGAACAGAGACTGAACCATAAAACAACTGATTCCCAGCACTATGATTTTTTTCAGATTTATCAACAAGAGCTTGTAGCTAGCACACCTAACAAGCTGTTGTTATTAAGTGCACAGTGAGAGCAATCTTAATTTTAATCCTGTGTTGTTGACGCTGCGATTATTGCGCCGCCGGGGTGGTAAATGTGCAACTGTTTTTCTTCTTCTTGTCGTTCGCTGTTAGATCGTCAGTCCGCACTGCAGGGCGAAACGTGCTGTCCAACTGTTTTTGAAACTGCACTTCCCTCCTGGGCGCGTTTAGTTTTTTCGTCGATAAGGTAAAGTCCGGATGTGATACTAGGCCAAATAAAAATATATGTTGGTTTAGGGTAACCCGACCGACCCTATTTTTTTCCCGCCGACCCTAAAACTTTTTTCATTTCTAAAAAAAAACCACCCAACTGTTGGCACATTTTCCGAACCATACCGAGGCTAAGGGAAGTAACCTCCTTTAAAATGGACTAAATTTAAGAAAAAAAGAGGAAAACAAGCATTGCCCATAACAGATTCGAGCAAGACATGTTTTGTGGCCCATCGGAAATCGGAAATTTCCGTTCTTCGTGTCCTATTATTTAAGATGTTTGAACTCCCAGACGAACGCATTGACGTACACGTTCACTTAAATTGAAAACGTCTTTGAAAACAACTGAAACAAATTAAAAAATATGTTATCTGACTAGTGTACACAACAATGCTTTGTAAAAGCTCCCATGCTTCGTGTATAAAGGTCCCAGGTCTCACAAGCACATTTCTTCGACGTTAAGTGTTAGGTTGAGACGCGCATCCTCATGCGAAACCTTTAATCAGCCGCCTTTTGAGCTAATTTTTTCCTGGCCGGGTGTGTAAAGGCGTGTAAAGCTAATATATTTCGTTTGCCTACCGTTAGGACATACACCCTATCCCTAACAATTCCAAGCCACTCACCAAATGTGAGCTCAATTGACCCCAGAGTTCCAGAGATACAAGTCTAAACAGTAGACTAACAGACAGAGTGAAATCTATATAGCCGCTTTATTACATAAAGACGGCTATGAAAAAAAGCCGACCGACCGACCGTATCTTTTTTGGTCACGTTACCCTAAACCAACAAATATTTTTATTTGGCCTTATCTCATACGTCGATACGCAGGTGAAGCGCTTGGATCGTTTCAGTCATTGCGGAAGACTAACTACATGGAGTTTGTATGTATTCGAGAAGCTACTTACTATTACTATTGGTTGTAATACTATTAGCTTGAACTGAAGAACACAAGAAGGACGTTTCTAAACGAAAGCCTCTGAAAACACGTGTTTTTTGTCTTTCGATATAACAAATGAATCGTCAAACCATTACAAGTAAGTGGTATTTTCTTTCATTTGTACTGATTTTTCGACTCGGGTTGTTTTCTATGTTTATATACATATAGTCACGTTTTGACTAAATGTTATTCCTGGGAATCGAGACGAGGGTATCCATTCCAAGAACACTACCTTACAGATTTTCATGAAACTTTCCACATGAGTTCTTCCAGATGAAGTACGTCTAAACACGTTTTTTACATTTTTGTCTCCATACATTTCTTTGATGATGTCATATCCGGCTTTTTAAGAAAGCTGAAGCAGCATTGTAGGGACCGCATTTTTAAATCAAATTGATTGAAACTTTATTTAACCATTCCTTGACTCTTTCTAGACTATGAGATTGCGTTTCAGCTTCGAAATTAATTAATTGATTTGTACATTACATTTCTGTAAACTCCAATTGAAATTGAAATTTTGATTAAAAAAAAAGATTAAAAAATGATTGCAAAATATGATTCATTGATCAATTCCTGATTTAAAAAAAAAGAGTCATGTTTACTATGGAAATATTCTAAAAATGTTTTGTTTTGTTTTCGGCCCTGGCAAAGTAGGCCCTGTGCTTGCATGCTTCGCGGAGACCAGCGCGACCCGTCTCAGTATTCGGGTGTCGGCTAGCCAAGCCTTAGTCTCGTTGACGATTGATTCCGGGTTTTCAGTGTTGATCTTTCAGTTCAGGCAAAAATATTGACTAAATATTTAGATATCGCTCTGCGCGACTTATTAACTATTTTTCTTTTGTTCCTATTAATCTGTGTGTGTGTGTGTGTGTGTGTGTGTGTGTGTGTGTGTGTGTGTGTGTGTGTGTGTGTGTGTGTGTGTGTGTGTGTGTGTTTTTCTGTTTTTGATAGCTTTAAATTGTGCGCGTTTATTTATCGTCAATATCTTATTTTTTGTTTGTTTGTCGGAAAAGTTCTGTATGAACTTTGCAAAAGTAAACTTTGAAAAGTGTGTCAGATAGCCAAATGACTTGAATGTTTTGAATGCACAGAAAATTTGAATGCAGTGACACTGGCGTGAGCAATATTGTTTGGGTACCAAAATATCGGAATAGCTTTCTTTGCTGAGTTTATTTTACCTTTTTGTTTTTACATAGAGTGAAGTTTCGACTGGGGTGTGACAAAGCCAATTCACATTAGGGGCTTATACGGGATCAGGCACGCAACAGCGTGTTCATTTAAAAGTTAAGGGCACCGCCCACCTACGTCGCTTCAGCGGCACTACATATGCGCAACGGATATTAAGACGACATGATGCATGCGTGCTGCGTACGCTTGTAGTTCGTACACAGTATCAATGCTGCGTGTTTCATTAGTTTTGCTGCGAATTGACATCAACTTGCTCGCTCATACTGGAACACAGAAATGTGTTTTCGAAATAAACAAAAGGTTAGATTTAAAAAAATAAAAAAGGAATAAAAAACAGCCTACCTTACAGGGAATCGAACCCGGACCGTCTCGGCGGGAGCAACTTCTTATTCACTACACCACTGAGGATGCCTGGGATAATAGAATAATTAAATGAATGTATAATGCGAAAAAACAGCTGTTTGTACGCACCTGGTTGTGATTTAAACCAGGGCGCCCCAAAGTGCGCGTCCCTGCGTCCTATACGCACTAGATGCCGAAAACACGTACTACAAATTTATGGAGGGGGGCTATTTCCTCGTGAATCACACGAAACCCGGCCCGTGATATCGCTTCTAACCTGTCTACGCATTAACAATCCATTCTTTAGGGAGGTTAAAATCACGACGTATTTACAAAGCTCAACCTATCTCCAAATACCTTACTCACATCTTTGTGACAGTACGCTAAAAAGAATAGAGATACAGAAAAGCGTGTTATCCTGCTCAGCGCGACCATTACCGCACTATTCTGGCTTGTCGATTTCACTGCCTTTGCCACGAGCGGTGGACTGACGAAACTACGAGTATGCGGTCTTGGTGAAAAAATGCAGTGCGTTCAGTTTCATTCTGTGAGTTCGACAGCTTGACTAAATGTTGTTACTTCGCCTTACGCGACTTGTTATTTCATGTCAAAGCCTTGATATATCTGTTGTGGTACGTGTCACGATCTTTTACACGGGAAGAACTTTAATTCATTCTGCATAACGAACTGCATAAGATAAGATAAGATAAGATAAGATGAGAAAAGAAAACTTTAATGCTCATTTTCATTTTACACAAACATTTTTCTTTTGGCACCACATCGCATTTCTAATAAGACAAACACACGATTATTAAGCATAATCGAACAGAAACACACTACTAAGATTAACTTATAGCATGAGCATTTAAACAATGAGCATATATGACTGTCACTGACGCTCATAACCACAGCGCATGCAAACAGTCGCATAAACCACACACACACGCGCACAAACACACACACACACACACACACACGCACACACAGACACACACACACACAGACACACACACACACACACACACACACACACACACACACACAGGGTCGGAAGTCTTCCTCCTTAAATGAGTTTGTTTAATTTTTGTTACGTCCTTTCCTCTCATTACTTTTCCTGGGCACCTCGGGTAAGATCTCTGCTAACATTTGTTCAATTAGATTTGAATCATGCATTACATTCATATAAGTCGGACTTTCCTTGAGTATTAATACCCTCTTTCAGTATTTTGTAAATGTTGAAGGATGAATGATGATACGTTGTAGACGGATGCATGATCTTGATTAAAAGCCCCACAATGATGTGCTTGGCAAATTAAAACCAAAAAAAAAATTAAAAAAAACTGTTCGTGATTGAAAAAGTTAATTGTACTTGAACTTGACTTGAACACCTACTACTTATGATGCAACACACACACACACACAGAAACAAACAGACAAACAGACACACACACACACGCACACACACACACACACACACACACACACACACACACACACACACACACACACACACACACACACACACAGAGAGAAACACACACACACACACACACACACACACACAAACAAAAAAAACACACACACACACGCACACACACACACACACACACACACACACACACGCACTCACGCACGCAACACACACACACACACACACACACACACACACACACACACACACACACACACACTTGAATGATTTGTAGTTTTTGAATGTACATGTATCAATAAAACACATCACTGACTTTTAGAAACTTATGGTTTTACCACTTAAATGTCCTAAACTACCGAGCTCAATAACAACAAAGATGACCCACCACAACGTGTTTTCCCCGATATCTTACTGTCATCTGCTTAAACAATGGCTTCACCTCCAGAATGATCAATAACAGGAAAGTTGACAGAGGATGAGGTTTTTGAATTTCCGTTACTTTTACAAGCGGCTTTACAAAGGTGATTCTTCTTGAATAGGAGGGCTGACTGTAAACAGTAATACAGTATCAAGTTTGTCGAAAATCCAAAAAATCCACACACACAAAAACAAAACAAAACAATACACAATCCGCACACAAAAATACTTTAAAAACGCTGAATATCCTGTTCTCAGAATGTTTTAATGTTTCCTACTCCAAGCAGAAAAAGTCATAACTTGCTTGGTAATTTACTTCTTGTTCCTTCCGAATGAAGATGTGACGTAACTGGAAAGTCAACAAAACAAAGACCAACAAAAAACAACACAATAACTTCTGGGTACGCATCCTTTCCATCCACTGAATGCTTTTATGTGTTTTATGTGTAGTTACAAGCATAACAAACTCAAATTTTAATGCAAATAACATACACTGAATATCCAAAAGACGAAAGAGTTGAGCAGTGGAAGCAGACAAAAGCCCAAACCATCTTTTTTTTAACCACTACAAGTTAAAGGACAGGACGTAATACAAGTAACAATCCTGGATCAATGTCTATATTTTCATACACAGACACTAGCTTATCAAGTAACTCTCACGTTTGTTCATTTTGTGTTGCAGGGCTTTTTGGGGCTGTGTGCCTGGCCAGTATTGTGTTCTCCGTGTATGTGATTCAGCACAAAACGCTTCTCACAACAGCAGCATCAGCGCGCTCGGAATGTTGGCCTCTCTTCTTCGCATCGCCATCGTCATCGTCATCGTCATCGTCGGAAAGATCCCCGTTGTCTGCGTTGTCTTCAACATTTTCTGTCACTTCTTTGCCATCACCCTCACCACCACCTCCCTCGCCGTCGTTGTCGTTGGAGAATGCATCATCAAAACCACCAACCCAATCTTCCAACAGCTTCACAAGAGTTCTCTGCGTCTACTTCACTGGTCGACTTGGCAACGAACTGTTCGAGTACGCCAGCACTTTAGGCTTGGCCTTGACCCTCAAGAGACTACCCGTCTTCTTAGGAAGCCAATACTTACCCTTCACACTCACGAGCTTTAATCAAACCTCAGCCAGTTTTTCCAGGTTTCAAAACCGCTGCAAGCTCTCTGCCCGTGCCTCTGAAGTATCTTGCTGCAAGTTTGAAGAAAAGCTAACCCGCTTGAACTCGAGCCAGGATTTCACAATTGGACTATACCTACAATCTTACAGATACTTCCAAGACCACGAAGCAGTGATCCGCCAAACTTTGACCTTCACTGATGAGATTCGGAGCGAGTCTTCAAAGGTGGTCCAGGAACTGAGACAGAATCACAGCACCTCCCCTCTGATAGGCGTGCACGTACGTCGCGGAGACTTGGCCAGCGAGCCCAACAGAAAACTGGGTTACCCCCAGGTGTCATCAGACTACCTCAACAGATCCATGGCGTTCTTCCGCAGCCGCTACCCTGACTGTGTCTTCGTGGTTGGCAGTGACAGTCCGGAGTGGTGCAAGGAGAACATTCTTAGTGGTCACCACGTGCATTACCTGACAGCACATTCCCCGGCCGTGGACATGCATGTTCTGTCTTCTTTAGACCATACTGTAATCACGTTCGGGACGTTTTCTTGGTGGATTGGTTTTTTTAACGCTGGCACGACTGTCTACATGAAGGATTTCATTGTCAACGGGTCTTGGCTTGGGGGTGCATTTAATCCGGATGGTATGGACTACATCTACCCGGGTTGGATACCTTTATGACTTCCTCGTGGCGATCACCTGAATATTCTCTTAATGGGTAGGATTCCTCATGCAGGCACTAATGTCTATATGCAGGCTTTCACTGTCTGCTGAAAGTGCACGGGGCTCTTATTTTTTTTATTCGGATGTAAGGTACTATAATTATGTTTACCGTGATTTATAGATAATATACGTGAATGTCACACGCATTCCTTCTTTGCCACTACTAAAGCAAACGTGTGCAAAATTGAATGTTACACGCTTTGATGCCGAAATCAATTTATTACACCGGCCCCCGTAGCGCAGTGGTTAGCGCATCGGGCTGTGGGCCGGGAGGTCGTGGGTTCGAATCCCATCAGGGTCATGTGGGTTTTTCGGGCTACGGTCGGCTCCTACCCAGAGTGGAAGTGCTATGGTTCCTATGGGAAGGCTGGAATCACACAGCCGAGTGTCATTCACTTAACGAATGCGACTTTGAGGGTGCTCAGGTTCTGTTTACCTGACCAACACCGCAGGTGCTGCAGTTCTCGGGCCTGGTTGACACCAGGATATATTATGACAGTAAACGTAGAGCGCTGCCCTGTCACGTAGTTTCAAACCAAATTGGAAATCCATAGCATCATCATTATAATCATCCTCATCTCATTAATCATCCAAAATTATAAATTGTCCTTGCTCTTGTGGCCCTTCATGCCCGGAGCTCTCATGGTGACCTTGGTCTCAGTGTTCCTGTTCCATCCTTCCCTGAATAGTACTTCTGCTGTCAGTCTTCAACGTGTGACGTTCTGGGGGGTCGACGGAGGGACGTGGTGGCGGTCTGCTCTCTGGAGGGGACCCTCACTCAGTCTGGCTCCGCGACTTAGCAGTCAATGTCGTTAGTAGGGGGCATAGTAGGTAGTGGGCTGCGTCCGTTAGCTCGGGACAGACCCACTACTGAACACCGTCGAAGTGACTCAGCAGAAGTGCAGTGTCATCTTCCGAGGGTAACCTACCGCAACGACCCGACATCCCTCCCTGGAGCGTCTGTAAAATCGACAAGTCTGGCAGCGGAACGAAATTCAGATGTGGATGGAACAGCGAGTGCAGGGACGGGGCGGCGTGAGAGCACACCGGGACAAGGAACAGGTGTAAGGGAAAGAAAAAAAAAGAAAAAAAAAATTTTGATTATGCATTTATTTCTGAAAAATTTTACCTTCACATACAGTCACTACCTTAAACACTTATGTTTTCAGTATTCATTTCAAGTGATCACGAACGTAGAAAAATGGGTATCAAAGTGTTGTTGCATTTTGTTGTGCATTCTGAATAGTGTGCCAACAGGCCTTGGTCAGTCAATCACGTTTTATCTGTGTACTAAGTGTTTGACGGAAAAAGAATAACACCAACCCCGTTCTCCTGTATATAACTGAAAACCACATTTTCTTCTTCATTCAATTTCTGTTTTCAAAAGCTTCGTCAACTTTCCACTTTCTTCAGGGCGAAAATTTATCACCGATTCTTTTCTCACTATTTTTAAACGACCTGAAGCAGTTTTTGATTGAATATGATGTCAGCCTAGAGTTGCCCCTGAAAAGAGCCCAAGAAATAGATGTTGAACGCATTAATGACTATATGTATTTGTTCCTGTTAATATATGCTGATGATACTGCCATACTCGCCGAAACACCTGGAGAAATGCAAAAAGCCCTGGATGGACTAGATCGTTATTGTAAGAACTGGGGACTAAGCATAAATATTGAAAAGACAAAAATAGTTGTTTTTTCGCGGGGGAAAATACGGAATATCCCAAATTTTGTCTTGAATGGAGTACCTGTCCAAGTAGTTTGGGACTATGTGTACTTAGGTGTACTATTTAATTATAATAGCAAATTTCATAATGCCATGAAACGTCAATGTTTGATTGGTAACCGTGCAATGTTCTCGTTAATTCGAAAATGTAGAAAACTAAATTTACCAATTGATGTGCAATTGGATCTTTTTGAGAAGTGTGTACATCCAATTTTGTTGTATGGTTGTGAGGTGTGGGGATATGATTCATTAGACATATTGTCAAGGTTTCAATTGCGATTTTTAAAAATGCTTCTTGATGTATATAAAACTACACCCACTTGTATGGTTTACGGAGAGCTTGGTCGTTATCCAATTAGAATTGAGGTACAATGTCAGTTACTGGTTTATTGGTATAAACTGATGAAAGAAATGAACGATGGTGCGAATAAGATGTCTTGTTTAATGTTAAAACTACATTTGAAGTTGTACCATGTACAAAACGTTAAATTGCCCTGGTTGTCGCATGTCAATACTATGTTAAATAAGTTGGGTCTATCATATTTATGGACAACTCAGAGTCTTGCCGTCTCAGGTTTTAAAAACGTTGTAAAACAAAGGCTAAGAGATCAATTCCTGCAGGAATGGAACACTGACGTGAATGCCAACAGCTTGTGTTATAATTACAGAATATATAAAAAGGATTTTTGTCTGGAAAGGTATTTGCTTTGGTTGCCTAGGAAACTCCAAGTTAAACTAGCAAAATGTAGAACAAGCAATCATAAGTTGCCAATACATCAGCACAGATTTTTTAATGTTCCTAGAAATGAAAGATTGTGTGACATGTGCGATAAAAATGAATTAGGTGATGAGTTTCACTATTTGTTCAGTTGTACCGACGAAAGTATAGTGTCTGAAAGAAGAAAATTAATTAGTCCTTATTACCGATCTCACCCAAATTGTTTAAAATATGAACAGTTAATGAATTGTAAATCTAAGATAAAACTAATGAAGCTAGCAAGATTTGTAGCCCATGTTATGATTTTAGTATGTTAGCGTTATATCTAGTTTCTTTATTGGTATGTATATATATGTAATACATGCTTTTGTTTTGTGTTTTTACAAAAGATGCATGGCATAATGGTATTGCCAATTTACTTCGGCTGTATATTATCGTTGTCCGCTTAATGTATACATATTATCTGCCTGATTTCTTACCTGATTTTGTTAAACCTATTTTTCTTTTTGTTTGCATGTATGGAAGTGTATATTGCCAATTTAATTTGGTCGTATAGTATTGTTGTATTTGTCCGCTCAATTTGTATACATATATTAACTGTCTGATTTGTTACCTTTTTTTGTTAAAGTTATATCTTTGTTTCAAAGCCCTCTGGGCCCAAAACAATAAAATACTTGACTTGACTTGACTTGACTTGACTTGACTTGACTTGACAAGCTCCTTTTACCAAGCTTCCATTAAAAACCCTTAATACGAAAGGTCAAAACAAAACAATAGGTACTACTTTCACTATCGTCGTCTGCAACGAAAACCGAAAATGGCGAAACGCTTTGCTACGTACACAGAGGACGAAATTTCAAAGAAAAGATCGAACCTTACACCGGTGAATAGGAAAAGTTGCATAGACAGTTCCGTGCGGATCTCACCACGTATCAACGTACATCCGATGCTCAGGACCTACAGATAGGTGAGCTTTGGCGATTGAGGCTTCGTGTTCAGCTCTAACACGCACGCAGTCGAGCAGGTCTAATCTGCACCAGCGGTGTTGGAAGGTTTTGATTTAGAAACACTCGAATGTTACTTCGACGAGATAAACGAACCAAAAGACAAAAGTGTGCCCCAAATTCGGAAAATATTCTTTCAAAACGGCACTGTAAAAACCATCAACATCACTGTGAGAAAACAAACAATACAAACACAACCAGTTCCCCTGTGGAACATTTCGGGTGGACTTTCCCACGGCCTGACATACAAATATCCTCCGTGTTAGTGCGCGTGTGTGTTTGTGTGTTTGTGTGTTTAGCTTTCGTTGGTATGTGCTGTTTGGTTCAAAATAAGTTTATCTGTTTTAATTGAAAGATTCAGAAACGTTGGTTGATACTTTGTTGAATGCATTCAACCAGAAAAGACACGAAACGCATTGAATCTATCTTCTGCGCGCATGCGTGTGTAGGGTATGTGTAAAAGGGCAATTGTGTTTTTCAGTTTTGTTTTGTGCCTGTTATTTCGTCCCCCAAAACTCATTTCTGTCTTTCTATGCCTATGCTGTGAGACATAATCGCTATTGCGAGTTAGTCGTGTGACAGAGAGTTTTCTTGCACACTCGACTGCTGCTGTCTCACCTCGGCTACGCCGTCGTGAGATATCTACAGTCTCGTGTGCAAGAAAACTCTCTGTCACACGTACGACTAACTCGTAATAGCGGGTACTGCCACTCTGTGATATAATTCATGAGTTGAGATCGAGATGGCCACAACGCCTGTCCACACAACAACAACAACAACAATCTGTTCTTCAAGAATACTATTTCTCGCATGTGTATCATGCAAATGCCACCGGCATGGTTGGCCTAGTGGTAAGGCGTCCGCCCCGTGATCGGGAGGTCGTGGGTTCGAACCCCGGCCGGGTCATACCTAAGACTTTAAAATTGGCAATCTATTGGCTGCTCCGCCTGGCGTCTGGCATTATGGGGTTAGTGCTAGGACTGGTTGGTCCGGTGTCAGAATAATGTGACTGGGTGAGACATGAAGCCTGTGCTGCGACTTCTGTCTTGTGTGTGGCGCACGTTATATGTCAAAGCAGCACCGCCCTGATATGGCCCTTCGTGGTCGGCTGGGCGTTAAGCAAACAAACAAACAAACAAAAAATCATGCAAATGCCACGTACAAAAAAGAAGAAAATAAGCTGCGGGCAATGCACACTAAATGTATTTGAATTTGTGCTGTGCACTTACTTCTGTGTGCGTGCGTGAAGGGTACCCATATTTCCTTATATATGTCGTGCCGAATTCACGGAATTGCCGAATTCGCGGAATCGGCAATATTATGTTCAAATTTTGCGTAATTGGCAAAACGCTGCCCATTACGCGAAATCGACTTCGTTTTATTTTTATTTTATTTACGAGGATTTATATCGCGCACGTATCTCACCACACAAGGCGACTCAAGGCGCATGTTACCTATCAATGCCGTGTGAGATGGAAATTTTTACACAATATATCACGCATTCACATCGGCCAGTAGATCGACTGCCTTTAGGCGCTGCATCCACCTTTCACGGCCTATTATTCCAGGTCACACGGGTATTTTGGTGGACATTTTTATCTACGCCTATACAATTTTGCCAGGAAAGACCCTTTTGTCAATCGTGGGATCTTTAACGTGCATACCCCAATGTAGTGTACACGAAGGGACCTCGGTTTATCGTCTCATCCGAAAGACTAGCACTTGAACCCACCACCTAGGTTAGGAAAGGGGGAAGAAAATTGCTAACGCCCTGACCCAGGGTCGAACTCGCTACCTCTCTCTTCCGAGCGCAAGTGCGTTACCACTCGGCCACCCAGACTACTTTTGTCGAAATTACGTAAAGGCTTCTTGGACTTTGTTTGTGATTGTAATAGTAAAAGTTGATATAATTACCATTTTTGTCAAAAATTACAGTTTCTGGACTTATACACACACACATTGCAGCACGTAAAACCACACAAAACACTGCTAAAACTGGTGTCAAACATCACATTACAGCCCATACAAGTATTCTTCTGTGTGGTAATCCATAAATCACTTCTTGTAGAGCTTCCAGAACACTGTATCGCTTGAAAACAGGTCTACGAGTTGAGGTCCGACTTTCGGCCGCCATTGTGAATGCTATAGATCGGTTCTACATTTCAAACACAGTTTTCACCACGTGGTACTAACTTATCCGAACGGTCTATGGGAAAGAACTGTGTTTAGAACCCCTACAAGTACTTGGACAGTGGTTACCTCCCATTTAGTTTTCAACAATGTCCTGAAATGTTGCTGACGCAAATCCCACGTACTAGGTACGGTTATGGGCGTAAGACAAACAAAAAATGACCACGTACCTAGTACGGGGTGGGCAGTGAAGGGGTCATCATTACTTTATCCTTCTATTATGTTTGTTAATGTCTGCCTCCTATTATGATTTTTAATGTCTTTTGTGGTCTGTGTCGAGCACAACTCCGGAAATGCACAAAAACTACACTTTTTGCTATAACTTGCCATAACTTATCGATTATTGCGATATTTATCCATTCGAGTATCTAACTGTCTAAGTGTGATGATATCACAAGGAATTTGAGAACTTTAAAACCAAAACGTGGTTGCCGATATCCCAAAATGGGCACATTTTAGAAGCCTTTACGCGTTTTTGACAAAACGCTGCCGATTTCGCGTAATCGGCAGCGTTTTGCCGATTTGCCTTAAAATTACGCATAGTGTACATAAACGAGATGGATAGTATAAACACTTTTTTTTTAACTGTATAATCTGACCGAAGTATATATGCACAATTATTATTTCATTCAAACGAAAGCACACATGGGCGCGTCTTTGCTGCTGACATTTTTAACAGGGGGGGGGAGGGGGGGGGGGGGAAACACTGCAGTACTCAGCTCATGTACTATTATATTGTCATTCAAAACGCGCTGCCGCTGCATCCTTGACAACGGATACACTCGTGTGTCAACCATGCGTCCGACGGGTCACGCACACCCACAGTCGGACACACACACACACACACACACACACACA
>NC_090247.1:56657623-56762623 GCF_037325665.1 Littorina saxatilis
CCTCTGAAGTATCTTGCTGCAAGTTTGAAGAAAAGCTAACCCGCTTGAACTCGAGCCGGGATTTCACCATAGGACTATACCTACAATCTTACAGATACTTCCAAGACCACGAAGCAGTGATCCGCCAAGCTTTGACCTTCACTGATGAGATTCGGAGCGAGTCTTCAAAGGTGGTCCAGGAACTGAGACAGAATCACAGCACCTCCCCTCTGATAGGCGTGCACGTGCGTTGCGGAGACATGGCCAGCGAGCGCAACAGAAAACTGGGCTACCCCCAGGTGTCATCAGACTACCTCAACAGATCCATGGCGTTCTTCCGCAGCCGCTACCCTGACTGTGTCTTCGTGGTTGGCAGTGACAGTCCGGAGTGGTGCAAGGAGAACATTCTTAGCGGTCACCACGTGCATTACCTGACAGCACATTCCCCGGCCGTGGACATGCATGTTCTGTCTTCTTTAGACCACACTGTAATCACCTTCGGAACTTTTTCTTGGTGGATTGGGTTTTTTAACGCTGGCACGACTGTCTACATGAAGGATTTCATTGTCAACGGGACTCGGCTTGGGGGTGCATTTAATCCGGATGGTAGGGACTACATCTACCCGGGTTGGATACCTTTATGACTTCCTCGTGGCGATCACCTGAACATTCTCTTGCAGGCATTAATGTCGAGATGAAGGCTTTCACTACACGGGGCTCTTTTTTATTCGGAGGTTAGGTACTATATTTATGCTTACCGCGTGATTGGATATATATGTGTGACTACCACTGTGTAATATTATTCATGAGGTGAGATCTAGATGACCACAAAGACTGCATGTCCACACACAAAAAACAAAGAAGACGAAGCGCTGTCTTAATTTGCAACAACAAAAACAATCACTATTAAAAAAAACCATAACCATCAACAACAACAACAACAACAACAACAACAACAACAACAACAACAACAACAACAACAACAACAACAACAACAACTGCAGTCAACAACATTCTTTTCTTCAAGAATGCTGTTTCTCTCATACATGTGTATCATGCAAATGCCACGTACAGGTTTTTTTGTTTTGTTTTTGCCCTTGGTTGAACAAACACGTTGCGGTAAACTACGTGTGACTAAATGTAAAAACATGTCCGGGAATATCATTCCCAGGAACTCTCATGTCAAAGTTCATAAAGATCGGTCCAGTAGTTTAGTCTGAATCGCTCTACACACACACCCAGACACCCAGACACCCACACACACACACACACACACACACACACACCACGACCCTCGTCTCGATTCCCCCTCTATGTTAAAACGATTAGTCAAAACTTGACTAAATGTAAAAACGCAGCTATATTTGCCTAAAACGAATACATTCAAAAGCCACAATTCATGAACACAATCAGATGGTTTCTCTGTTCACAGGCAACGGGCAACTACTAGCATCGTCCAGCCACTTTTCGTTTAATTACCAAAGAAAAAATGAATATGGTAATAATATATTTCGCAATGTTGTGTCTTTCTTTCATCACAAGACCAGCTTGACCATTTTAATTGGTGGAAAATTCGGTTTCAGAGTCTATGGGAGAGCAATGTTTTTTGCTGATTTTTTGTACAGTAGACACGCCGCTTGGATATGTTGCTACCCCCTCCCCCCCCTCCTACCTCCCCCCCCCCCCCCACCCCCTGCCCTCCTAAACCAACGTTATAATTTTGCAACCAAACACGAAGAAAATACATGACACACGAACATAACGATGACAAAAAATAGGGTTTCCTAATAATAATAATTGTCAGTAAGTACTGGTGTCACATGACTGATGTGAACCAGTTGATTGGCTAATGGCGATGCGCTAAAACATTTCCACAGAGCGTATTCTTCCGCCCTTTGCTGTTAGCGAGACTGTGCTCTCATCCTCAGAATTAATTAATGACATGTAGCTTCTATTCTCCACAATACCAAATGACCATAAATTCCCTGCTTCTCAATTAAAGCAGAAGTGGGTTTTTTTCTGACAAATTGCATGTGCCTGTGCCACAGTGCCACTGATCTAAAAATAGAAGCCGCTTGTTTCATCTCATTTTCGCCGACTTGCATAGATTCTTCTCATATGCCGTGTTAGTGGCATGTAGCTTATCATCCACATTACCAAATGATGAGTTAGTGTACAATTCCCAGCGGCTAACAGAAAACACAAGTGTTATTCCGATAACGTACCAGCCAGAAATCTCCTTAATAAATAAATAGACCACAGGGGCGGACCTAGTTGTGGATAAGGGGGGGGTTCCAAATTGGAGCAGGGGTCCAGGGGCCGCTCAGGCCCCGGTGGGGTCCAGGGGCAAAGCCCTGGTGGGTGGTCTGGGGGGCAAAGCCCCCCAGATGCTGAAGGAATTTTATTTTTTTAGGTCAATCGGAGGCCTCTCCTGGAAGATAACAAGGTATCTATTCAGTAAATATGCGTGTACAAATATGTGCACCTTTGACTTTGAGAAGGCAATGTGCTATTTTATATGAACTACTATTTCAGTATAACTAATCATTTCAAAAATAATTCACACATTTTACTTCATGCTTGTTATCAGCAAGAATGAATTTTGATATTAATCTGAGCTATGGCTGATTTTGTACACAAACGGTAAGGAAAATGGGTTCATGGCTTACCTTGATGCAATTTGCTCAAGGAACATTCATCTTACATCTTCAAAAGATGCTTGGGCAAGAAGGTCATGTGAGTCTTAAACTTCTGCGCAAAAGTGTCAACAGCCGCCTCGATGTCAATCGTCATTCCCCAATGAATGCACATCAGCGCAAGGCCATTCAGCCTATCTTCCACCATTGTTGATCGCATGAAGTTCTTCAATATGCGAAGGCTGCTATTTGTCCTCTCACATTCAGCTGTGGTGATCGGAAGAGTGCAGAGGAGCTGCAGCATCTTGTGGATGTTGGGGAAATACTCTGAATCGCAGTGCTTCAAAGCTTCGACAAGTGTAGTTGGCACGGGACATGACTCAGCTGCTGTGCACCATTTTACAGCCCATCTGTGGATCTCAGCTTGAATGCCTCCAATGGCAGGTAGATCCGCCTCCCAAAGAGATGCCAAACCTTTGATTCCATCAGGGAGTGAAGTGAATCCTTTGGGAAGTTGTGCAATGCAAGATGGCACCAGTTGCAGACCATCACCTGCCAACTGAGAGTTCTGGAAACGGGACTGCAGCTCAGTGCACAAGTGGTCCAGAAACGGAACGGCCACGGTAATTCTGTAGTACACCTCCGGTGTGTCAGCAGGCTGGTTATCTCGAAGGGTCTGCCTTCCTGCCACACGGGGCTTTTCGATGGTGACTCCAAGCGTTTCTGCCATGGTTCTTGCCTTTTGAAACCAGACATGGAAAGCCTTGTCTACATTGTCCCTCAGGTCCTTGATGCACTGAGTTATATCAGCGACCTCTTTGTATGCTGAACTGACATCCTGAGCTACTTTCTGGAGCTTCACTGTCAGAGGTTTCAAATACTGAAGACACTCTTGTGTCACAATGAACGCAGTGAGGAAGCTGCCACAGCTCATGCTGGACAACAGACCAGAAGCTTCAATCACAGCTTTGCTGTCCCAAGTTGCTTTGTCCTCCGTGATCTGTCCCAGGCAGTCAATGACTGGCTTAAACAAAAGAGCAAAGGTTTCAAACGCCTGGATTTTTTCAACCCATCTTGTACGGCAAAGGTCCACCAGCTTTTCTTTCCTCGAGTCGGGCATGGCATCTCCAATGACTTGTTCCAGTTTTCGCTGTCTCTTGGGAGAATTGGAAAAGAATAACGCCAACTGCTTCATTGTCCCCATCATGTTCTTGACGTATGGCACTTGGCAGGCCTTGACAACACAAAGACTAAGACAATGTGAGGCGCAATGGAAGAACAAGGCTTTGTCGTTCAGTTCCAAAATTCTTGACTTTACTCCCTTGAATTTTCCGGCCATGTTTGCTGCTCCATCATAAGCTTGGCCACGAATGTCAGCAACATCCAGGCCCCACTCTTCAAGCTTCTCCACAATCTTGTTTGTCAGCCCTTCTCCGCTCACTTCCTCACATGGCACGAAAGCAAGAAACTCTTCTCGAATGTCTTGTTGTGAATCAACAAATCGCAGTACAAGGGACATCTGCTCCCAGTTGGACGTGTCCGTAACCTCGTCTGCCAGAACTGCAAAGTAACGGGCAGACTTCACTTCTTTCAAGATGTTCTCTCTAATCTGTTCACCAACAATCTCAATCATCCTGTTTTGAGTTGTTTTGGAAATGTATGATGCTCGTTCATCACAGCTTGCAAGATGTTCTTTCAAAACTTCATCACCTGCGTCAATTCTGAAGTTGAGTAATGCGTTGAACATACTTCGATTTTTTTCTTCAAGTATGCCATCATCTCGATGGCCCCGAAGGGCGAGATTTTGTTTTCCACAAAATATCACACATTTGAAAACACTTGCAAGAATCTGTCTGTTAGTGGAAATCTGCTTGGCCGCTTCCTCATTCAATTTGCACTTGATGGTGGCCTCTGGGTTTCTCATGTTGTACACAAATTTTTCGGACTTTGCCATGGCGTCTTGATGATACGCCAAGCTACTGTGCTCCTTGATTTCATCCACTGCTTTATTCCAGTTTCTGAATGGCGTGCGCACAAACTTCCCCTTATCGCCGCCAGTCGCAAACATCATGCAGTGCTTGCACAGAGCACCATCAACAGCTGGCGAGTATACAAGCCAGGAGTATGTATCTAGCCAATGCCTCTGAAACTTCCTCTTCTTGTTGTACATTTCTGTGACAGGAAACGTGAAGTCCTTTGGTGGAGTCCAGTGTTTTGTCAGGAGCAACAGCATTTCGTCTTCGCTGGCAGGAGCTTTCTCTACGAAGTGGCCCAGGTCAGGTGATTTTCCATGAAGGCTGTGCCTTGAGGGAGGCCCAGGATCTGTTAACAATATTGCAGAAAAAATAAGAACCTTTATTATGTTAAGGCCCCCCCAAAATAGGTGTGTTTAGGGTTTCCCGACCGACCCTAGTTATTTCCCCCGACCCTACATGTTTTTAGGGCCAACACATTTTAAAAAATCGTCTTTTTTTTACTCATCAAAATAAACAAATTCTCATTTTAAAAAAAATCCCACTGATTCCAATATGGTCCATCTACTGAAATCGCGCGGTCAAATTCTAGAAGTTTCCCGAGATGTGGTGAATATTCCGGAAGTGGAGGTCAATATTGGGATCTGAAAATTGCGCAGAAATCTTCTAGAAGTGACTATCTTCCAAAATCGCGCGAAACATTGTTACTACTTTTGTACAAATAAAGCATTTTCCTTTTACTGGCCCCCATTAAAAACTTTTAACCAGAGACCCGCACCCACTTGGCCAAAGTTCCCTCTCTTAACAAGTCTTTTATCTTTTCAACTTTAAGCGTTTTACCATCATCCAACCATCTTGAAGTGATTTAGATTAGGCATAGTCAGAGCGGGCCCCTGGAATGGTCTTGCCTATTGAGCCAGCTTGTCACACAAAAACAACCTTGTCACAGAAATGGTACTTGGTAGGTTTCTCAGTGTACATTTGTGTTGCTCAGTGAACACATACTTGGTCTCTCTATCACCCTCTCTCTCTCAACACATAATTAAAAAACAACACTGAGTACAGCTTGTCACAACATTGAGTACAGCTTGTCACAACATTGAGCACAGCTTGTCACACCATTGAGACACTTTTAGCTGTTAGTAGCATTCTATCTGCTCATGTACAATGAGGAAGTGATAATAAGATGCACAAGAGACTAACAAATAATGCATCACATGTCTTCTGCCCCCCCCCCCCCCCTTCATCGTCAACTGAATCAATCAATTTGTTTCCCAGAATACACACATACCCACCAAATGAAACCTTACCAATCACAGTCACAACATTGAGTACAGTTCAACTTCTTATCTAACAAGGAAGTCAGGAATTTCCTGTTCCTCAGTGAACACATAATTGGAGATTTGTGCCCCCAATATTCAAACGACTTTTGTGACAACAGTTTTTGTTTTAAATAAAATCGAAGACAACGTGCATCACCCCCGCTACTTCATGGCTGCCAAGTTTCAAAAGAATCGCTTCTACAGGATTCCGGCAATCCTTCTTTTAAAAAAAAAGCGTCAATCACAGACCCCCCCCCCCCCCCCCCCCCCCCCCCCCTCCCCACCTGCCGTAAAGAGAGAGAGAGAGAGAGAGAGAGAGAGAGAGAGAGAGAGAGAGAGAGAGAGAGAGAGAGAGAGAGAGAGAGAGAGAGACATGCACACACACACACAGAGAGTCAGTGAGAGAGAGAGAAAGAGAGAGAGAGGTCGAAAAAAAAAGGATTTAATTTAGAGAGAGACCACATGATGAACTGATGAGGGAGGTAATTAACTAAGCTCTCAGTATCTTTAGGCCTTACCTTGGACATCTTGGGATTTTGAAGAACTTGGTTGTTCTTTCAGTTTCTTGGATTTACACGGAGCATCGCCTGCACCTTCTGCCGCTGATGCACTGGAGAAAAAATACTCTAGCTTTTGGATTCCTGTGGCATCGGAGTCCTTGAGCGTCTTCCTTTTCGGCATGTTGAACAAAGAATACTTGTTGCTATTTGCACATAAAAATCACACATGTGCCGAAGAAAATCAAGGGACGTCATCCAAAGCGTTTCCTGTTAACTGTTTATCTTTAAACACTAAACTACCACAAGTCGCGTATGCATTTCCCAGCTCAGTGTTAGATCTACAGCAAAATGTTTCAACGAAAAAAGGTGGCCTGACATATTCGGAGGGGGGTTAGCCTTTGAGTTTCTCGTCAGTTTCAAGCATGTTGCATTTGGAAGGAAGGAAAGTACAAGCGCTTTATTTTTTTACTAAAAAAAAAAAAAAAAAAAAAAAACCGATGGGGAGAGGGGGGGGGTTCCGGGCACCCAGGAACCCCCCCCTAGGTCCGCCCCTGGACCAGCATTTGGAAGACTGACTCGATCGACTCTGTCATACGTAGCAGACTACACTGAACAACGACTGTATCAGTTCAGTAAATGAATGGTTTCCGAATTATTATTTCAAGGCAACTTCTTCTTCTTCTTCTGCGTTCGACGGTTGTGTCTAGGGTCGTAGTTCCGCTGCTGTCGTGAACTGGAACGTCGCTTTCAGGCAACAACAATCGTAATCGAAAACGTGTAGGGTTCAGAACGTTCTTACCATATAAGACTTATTACCAGCCTGCCTCATGCGTGCAGACTTAGTGCAGACTGCAGTGGTTCGATTGCCCTAGCCTAGCAGACGACATAAACCCGCTCAGCAAATTAACATGTTGGGCAAATGTGAACGAAAAAACGATGAGGATATAATACGTGTAGGGTTCAGAGCATTCTTACCGTTCATATTTAGTATCAGACTCCCCGATGAGTGAAGATACAACACGGGAAATATGCCACATTTATTTTGAAAATGTGCTAACCGTCGAGTCCTTCGGGGGGTAGTCAATTCAAGGGGAGTCACTCCGCACAGTCAATCCGTCGAAGCTCGACTGGAGGTTTCGAATCGCAAACAACGAAGAGCACAGTCTTTTCTCCGAGTTCAAATGAGGTCTCTCTGAAAGATCATCACTGTTCAGCTTTAACGCTACATTGGAATTTACCAACAGAAATTAAAATGCGTGTGACGAAAGCACGACACACTTGAGACACTCCACACAAAAGTAGATCTTACTGTACACGACCTGACCACACAGTTATGCCTATTCAAATGCGCGTAGCAAAATGTGCGTTTGGAATCTTCTTTTTTCTATGGCGGTACTGACAATATCGTTATTGAAACAATACCAGTGCACTAAGGGATTAATAGAGCAAATCTCGAAAATAATTATTGAACTTAGCGCTATGCGCTTCGTTCAATAATGAATTTTCTCGATTTGCTCTATAAATCCCTTAATGCACTGGGATGTCTCAATAACTTAAATAATAATAATAATAATAATAATACGAGAATTTATAACGCGCACATATCTCACCACAAGGCGGCTCATGTGTAAGCATATCTATCATTTCCGGTTGTCTTTAAAGACAGCAGAGCGTTACAGAGACAGGTCACCACCAGATGATCTGTTAATAATATAAGCCTAATGTGTTTTAAAGGTCCAGACCATGCTGTTTTAGCGTCAAAAACGCTTCGAATCGTGTTCCTGCGCGACCGAACACTTCCCGATGTTTGCAGTTAGTTAGAAAACCACTTTCTTACCGTCTTCAACAATGTTTGGTTTACTTCGGAATCTTGTAAGGCCGTAATCCGACGAATTTTGTGACCGAAGCGACGGATTTCTTCTCCAAAACGACCCGCCATTGTGCCGCGTGATCTTCGCGAGACTGGCTTATGAATAAATTATCCGTGACGTCACACAGTGTGAAGATGCCGTTTACCAACATGGCAACAAGCGTGACTGCAGACGAAATTGAACCGTACATGTTCGAACTACCAGTTTCTCTCCTCGAATCAAGCATGAAAGATGAGGAGCGGAGGCCACTTCCAGCAGTAGTGAAAAGACAGTGACGATGAAAATTGCGACTCTGTTTGTCTCAGCGATCAAAGGTAAACACGCCCGCTCTCTGTGCTGAACTTATCGTCTGCTTTCGAGTCTGTGCTATTTTTTCACTCTCGCCTTGTCAACGCACTCGCGAATAAGTGGGATATTGTTTAAGTGTTCATGCATTGCATTCACGAGTAAAAGAACAACAGCTCATCGCAGTTTTAACTGTTCTTGATTATTTCAGAGACTGGTGTCAGAGTGGCCACTGTACCTGTTGTATTGTGTGGGAGGGGCAGATTTGAGAGAGAGAGGAAGCTAGCCTGAGGTACATTGTAGAATGAAAACTTGCAGGGGAGCAAGAATGCATCACCAGCCACGAAGGTGTACATACAACTTTTTTTGAGGTGCCTATATTTGTTTGATTTTTAAATGTATGTATTTGTTGTTGTTTTTAAAGGCTATCAAGAAAACTGTTGTCATTTAAATGTGACACTCAGTCAAATATAGTTTCACACACACACAAGATTAACTCACTTGCATGCCCACAGAAGAAGTTTGCTCTTCACATTGTTCTGTTGTTGTTGTTTTTATAATGTAATCATTGTAACATCAACACTCAGTAATAACCAATATTACAACACAATCACTTTTTCATCAGAACTCACTCACATACTACATGTATTAAACCCTGGTTTATGGACACTTGCATTTGTACTTTGCATGGGAAAGCAGCCTGAATTTCAGGTGAACTTTAATAAAAGAAGATTTATATGTATGTTGCTCTAGATGCATGTTTTAATAAATAATAATGACATTCAGGAAAGTAAAAGGACTGTTGAAGTTTGCTGTTGTAAAATGTCTGATGATTAGGGTTTTGTTGCACATTTAGTTTCCGTTTGTATGGCCATGTTGGGTTTGATGCGTGCATGCCTGGTTTTCTCCTGTAGATGGGTGTCGGCACAGAAGGTCTGCCCGCTGTCCTCAGCCAACATGCTCCGTCTTCATGGCAGCTCAAATTTTTTATCGAGGTTCTCTCCTCTAGATCCGCCGTGTTTCGCCTAGGGGCTTTCGCTGCCTAGTTGATAGGGTCACCTCGTAGAGGGTGTGGTCATAGACCACGCACGGTCGGTCTTGGGATAGGGAAACGTTATGCTAGTCCGGAGGGATTACGCCACAATGGCCACCTCGCGAAGACCCAGGGTCCTAGACTAGGGAGGTCCAAGGGGGGGCACCGGGAGGGCTACCCCTCTACCCGCACCTCCAACACAATCCCTTCCCCTGGTAGCTTCATCCCCAAGGAGGAAACAAAGCTACCTGCAACACCCCGCACATTTAGTGAATTGACTGTACCAATTGCTGTTATTATTTACACCCAATCAGTGCATCCACATGATATTATGTAGCTTAAATTAAAGGAAATGTTTTGATGTGTTCAGAACATACTGACAAGTTGCACACTCACTGACTTTCCGAAAGAACAGGAAAGTTCTTCCTGCCTGTCTGGTCGCTGCCATCAGAGACCTCTTTCTGTCACAGAGCTACACAGGCTTCAAATACATATGTAAGATAAATAAAAGGTACATTACAACTCTCAACTGCGGGGTGTGTGTGTGGGGGGGGATGTGCATAACCATTGCATACTTAAGGTCGGCTTAAACTGCAAACAGAAATGTGGAGCTTGCGTAACAATTCTTGCTTTGTCAGATTTGGAGATAGGCAGCCTCAGTCTATATACACTACTCACAAAAAGTTAAGGATCACTATGAGAAAACAGGTGCTCAATAAAATCAGTTCGCTACTGTTATTTATTTCTCAGTCAAACCAAATTGTTATGAATTCTTATTCAGCTGTAAGTGGGCGATGTTGTGTTAGTGGGAACATTGCACGGGATTCTGTACTACTGAGCTTGGTAGCAAAAGAAAAAGCGGAAACTTGCGAAAAAGGACCTTGTTTTGGACCGTTCAGCCCGAACACATTGCACAAGCCACATGGAAAAACCATTATGCACGTGCAAGCACTGCTGTTTATGTGTGAGATGCTGTCACTTGCTTGGCTTTTTGAGAAGACATACCACCAGTATTAGGCATTATCTGACAATGCCTCCACGACGAAAATTGAACGAGTTTGAGAGGGGACGAGCTGTTGCATGGTTCCAAGATGGTGTCCCCAAGCGAGAAGTGGCCAGGCGACTTCACGTGTCCATCTCGGTCATTGTCAGACTGATTCAACGTTTCACAGCCACTGGGAGGGTCCAGGAAAGACGCAGACCTGGGCGACCAAAGAAGACAACTCCACGTGAAGATCGTCTTATTGAACGACTAGCCTTGCAAACAAGAACAGCCTCTACCAGCATTAATTGAAGGCAGCTGAGGGTGGCTACTAACACCAACATCAGCCAGCAGACCATACGGAATCGCCTTCATGGGTTTGACCTCCGTTCTCGTCGCCCAGCTGTACGGCCACGCTTAACTCCAGCCCATAGGGCAGCACGCCGCGCCTTCTGCAGAAGTCACGTGATGTGGACACGTCAGCAATGGTCCCAGGTCCTGTTCAGTGATGAATCACGCTTCACCCTGAACCACAACGACGACCGACTGAGGGTCTGGAGGCGCCAAGGGGAACGCTACATTGACGCCACTGTCCAATAAAAGGTGGCCTTTGGTGGAGGTTCTGTAATGGTCTGGGGGGCCTTCAGCCTTGACCACAGAACACCCTTGTTTCATGTACAGGGTAACCTGACTGGCCTCCGATACCGGGATGAGATCCTTCGACCGCTGGCTGTGCCTACACTGCAGCAGATGGGACCGCAGGCTGTCTACCAGGATGACAACGCTCGACCCCACAGGGCAAGGGTGGTCAACGACTTCCTGCAGCAGTCTGGAGTCAACAGAATAGAGTGGCCAGCATGCAGTCCCGATCTCGACCCGATTGAGAACCTTAGGGATGAGTTGGATCGCAAAGTGAGGAGCAACCACCCCCTCCCAGGGATGTCCAGCACTTCTACCAGATGCTGCGGGCTGAGTGGCAGGCGCTTCCACAGAGGATCTTCACCACCCTGGTCAACTCTATGAGGACTCGCTGCGTCGCTCGTGCCAGAACAGCCAGGGCGGTTACACGCACTACTGAACTTTTGGGAGCATCTGAATGCCATGTCTTGTGATTTCAACGACTTTGTGAAATCAAATGTCGATACGTACACACTTTGATAAAATGTACAGACCAAACGATTGCTCGAAATTGAAGGAAATGTTGTATCGTTATCACTTAAGCATTGAATTAAACGTTTGCCAAATACCAACGCATTGGCTTACTTATTTGGAAAGTTATGCATTTGTGTGCAAGTGATCCTTAACTTTGTGTGAGTAGCTTAGTTGGTCGCCAGTTGGGGCGTCCTGCTTGGTGACAACTTGAGCTTTGTCAACTGGTCTAGCTGTAGCAGTCAAAGTCTGGGCACTGTTGCATTGTAGTCTTGCTGTGTATGCAGAGCTTTGTTGTAGCTGCCATAGGCCAGTGTTGCCATAGGCCAGTGTTAGGATCACCACCCCCTCAAACAGCTCGTTCAGTTAACCTGATGCCTGTTTTAGACAGAAAAAAAAGTTACCACAATCAGCAGAACTTTCACTGGAGAATGGGCATAATTCTTTCATACTTTTCTTTCTCATAGCTTTTTTTGGTTTTTATAATCTCTTCATTACACTAAATAACATCCATCTTAAGACCTATTTTGAGCCTTAATTTAAGTTGACTAGTAATGATATTAATCATAATGTATTTATTTTTATAATGTACAAACTAGAGTATGTATGTGGATATGTGTGTGATGGTGCTGGTATGGATATGTGTGGTTTGGGTTATGTGTGTACTGATGTGTACATTTTATGTGTTTTGTATGTTTTGCGAGTGCGATTTTATGTGATGTTATTCTGTACACCAGCCAAAACAAAATGTCTGGTATATTAGATAATAAACGCACCTTTAAATTTATTAGCGACTACACCCCGTCACCCTCCAGTCCCCCTCCCCCCCATTACACCCTACACTTTTAACATTGTATAAAAAAATCATGTCCCAATATAGGTCCCTAGTTACCTGGGAGGACGTTAAGCTCCATAATCAACATCAACAACGTATTGAATTGAATTGAAAAGCTGGGGTTAGGAGGTCTAACTTCTTGAATTAAAGTGTTTTTTTCTCAGGTGCATGTAGTTTTTTATTTGCTTGAAATCATGGTGTATTCTGGTTGTAAGAGAAGAGTCAATTTCCTTGTAAGCCTGCAAAATTAAGATTTGTCATTTTTGAAGTACACAAGTTTTTGTAAGAGTCCAAAATAGTCCAGGATAAGGAGGAAAAACATAGGGTGGGTCAGGAAATCTGAAACATTGCATAGTTTTGTTTTGCCTATGTAGACACAAAAAGTACTTAGAGCACTTTTTCCCCCCCCAAGAGAGCATAGCTTAGTTTTAATTATTTTAATGCCACTGTTAGCAAGAGGAGTACTACAGACAGCAATCAAACAGTGGATTTTTTCTGTAGACATTGTTATTTCTGTTTAGGTGTTTCAGTAGTTTTCTATGCGGATAAATCATGCTGCATGATCACTAGAAACAATCCAGCTCTGTAGCATGCAAGTTTTTTAAAGGTTTTTTTCCCATGTTACTCTGAGAGAAAAAAAAAACCCACAGAGATAAAGTTGAACTGGCAGTTTGACTGAAGCAGTGGTAATAACACAGAGTTGTGCTCTTCCTACAATCAATGTTTTGATGTGGATGATGATGTCCGAACATGTACTTGGTTGTATTATTTTGCTAGACTATTTGTTTCTGTTAGATATATCTGCTCACATGATTGTTGTTCATAATTTGACATTACATTTACTGCTGATCAAAATGTATTGTTGGAATAGGTCTGCTTAATATTCTGACTGCAGTTTTGTAATAAAATCAAATAACACAGATGTTTTAAGTATCAAAGTGCTTTTCACACACACACACACACACACACACACACACACACACACACACACACACACACACACACACACACACACACACTCACACACTATGAGTATGACTGCAAACATGAATTTGTACTTGTATTAATTATAATTACTGTATTACAGAACCTGATCTGAAAAAAAGGACAACAGCAAATTATTCATGCAAGCTTGCTGTATTAACGATTTCTTTATCCATTTAATACAACACTGAATTAAAAGATAACAACTATAACAACGTGTGTGTGTTTGTGTGAATGTCTATGTGTATATGGACGGACACTGATTAAACCTGAGACTCATCGATTACCCAGGTGAGTGTAAAAGAGGGAGAGAGAGAGGGAACTTTAAGGTGGGTGCATGGGGACGGACATGTAGTAACAGATATATGTTTTAATCTGTAATCTTAACACATGTGCTTAAAATTAGGAACAGATGCCATTCCACTACAAATACTGTCAGTCTGACAAAAACGCCCAGTGACACTGAACCCCTATCCCTCACAGAACACATTCAGTATACATGTACTCACTTCCTTTCGTCTGCGTTTAGTGAAAGCAGATCGTTCTGATGACATTGGTATCCGGTTTCTGACCTCCTGTGAGTGGTCAACAATTGTCGGAACTGGAACTGCGTCAGGCAACAGCTGTTTTGTGTGTGCCAGGTTTTCTTGCCGGCTTAACTGCGTTCACATTGGAAGAAAGTGTCGCGAAACACAGCACATCGTGTTGGCCGTTTCCAGTTAATCAGTCTTGCTGCAGAAGTTGTAAGCCCATCGGAAAAAGGTGACAACTGATGCCTGAACCTTTTTTCTACACTTCATAGCTATCAGCAGCCGTGCGCATTCCTTCGGCGTGTTGTTGATGCTCGATGTAGGCAAACGCCCACTTGAGCCTAAGCTCTACACGAAATGACGTCACAGCCGGTTCTCGTCAACTGGCGGCCATTTCGAAGTCTCGTTTAGCAGACGAATTTGGCGGAACGTTTTTAATTAAATCACAATGATAAAGCTACGAATCGGTGAATTTCTTTACATTTTTGGAATCTTTAGGTGCATTTCTCTAACCTTCAGTCATCGGTTAGTGGTTCTAATAACCTTTAAAACAGCGTGGTCTGGTCCTTTAAGTTTTCCTCAGGCCGGTTATCAGGTATGGGATTGAGACATCTTCATTTGTACTGAAACCTCCTTTTTACATTTAGTCAAGTTATGACTAAATGTTTTAACATCGAGGGGGGAATCGAGACGAGGGTCGTGGTGTATGTGTGTGTGTATGTGTGTGTGTGTGTGTGTGTGTGTGTGTGTGTGTGCGTGTAGAGCGATTCAGACCAAACTACTAGACCGATCTTTATGAAATTTGACATGAAAGTTCCTGGGAATGATATTCCCATACGTGTTTTTCATTGTTTTGATAAATGTCTTTGATGACGTCATATCCGGCTTTTCGTGAAAGTTGGGGCGGCACTGTCACGCCCTCATTTTTCAACCAAATTGGTTGAAATTTTGGTCAAGTATTGTTCGACGAAGCCCGGACTTCGGTATGGCATTTTTAGCGTGGTGGCTTAAAAATTAATTAATGACTTTGGTCATTAAAAATCTGAAAATTGTAAAAAAAATATTTCTTTTATAAAACGATCCAAATTTACGTTCATCTTATTCTCCATCATTTGCTAATTCCAAAAACATATAAATATGTTATATTCGGATTAAAAACAAGCTCTGAAAATTAAATATATAAAAATTATTATCAAAATTAAATTTTCCAAATCAATTTAAAAACACTTTCATCTTATTCCTTGTTGGTTCCTGATTCCAAAAACATATAGATATGATATGTTTGGATTAAAAACACGCTCAGAAAGTTAAAACGAAGAGAGGTACAGAAAAGCGTGCTATCCTTCCCCGCGCAACTACTACCCCGCTCTTCTTGTCAATTTCACTGCCTATGCCGTGAGCGGTGGACTGACGATGCTACGAGTATACGGTCTTGCTGCGTTGCATTGCGTTCAGTTTCATTCTGTGAGTTCGACAGCTACTTGACTAAATGTTGTATTTTCGCCTTACGCGACTTGTTTGTACTGGTTTTTGACGAACAAAAACACTTTGCTGGGGAGTTAAAGTTTATAGAAATGATAAATTTACGTACAAATCTTATGTCTGGGTAAACTTATCGATAGGGTACCTTCACAAATAAGTATGTGACAATTTTTTTAGAAATGCTGAAAAGGCTAAGAAACCTGTAACTTGTAACTTTCACTGATGAAGTAACATAAAGCAAGGTCATGAATATTTCACATGGTACGAAAAGAAGATATATTATACGCGCCCCAGACTTTTCCATTTTCTGCCTGTTACGGGCCCAAGTCTTCTTCCCCTGTTACGGGCCCCCTTGTATTGAAACTTTTCTCTAACCTCCATTTTCATGCATTTTATTGCTTTATCTTAAACTAAATGTGCTCGTTTTACGAGACAGTAGTGGGAGGTTTGCATTTTAGTCAAGTAACTCAGGTTTGTTCTTTCTTTTTATATTTAGTCAAGTTTTGACTAAATATTTTAACATCGAGGGGGAATCGAAACGAGGGTCGTGGTGTATGTGCGTGCGTGTGTGTGTGTGTGTGTGTAGAGCGATTCAGACTAAACTACTGGACCGATCTTTATGAAATTTGACATGAGAGTTCCTGGGTATGAAATCCCCGAACGTTTTTTTCATTTTTTTGATAAATGTCTTTGATGACGTCATATCCGGCTTTTCGTCAAAGTTGAGGCGGCACTGTCACGCCCTCATTTTTCAACCAAATTGGTTGAAATTTTGGTCAAGTAATCTTCGACGAAGCCCGGACTTTGGTATTGCATTTCAGCTTGGTGGCTTAAACATTAATTAATGACTTTGGTCATTAAAAATCGGAAAATTGTAAAAAAAAAATAAAAATTTATAAAACGATCCAAATTTACGTTTATCTTATTCTCCATCATTTGCTGATTCCAAAAACATATAAATATGTTATATTCGGATTAAAAACAAGCTCTGAAAATTAAATATATAAAAATTATTATCAAAATTAAATTGTCCAAATCAATTTAAAAACACTTTCATCTTATTCCTTGTCGGTTCCTGATTCCAAAAACATATAGATATGATATGTTTGGATTAAAAACACGCTCAGAAAGTTAAAACAAAGAGAGGTACAGAAAAGCGTGCTATCCTTCTTAGCGCAACTACTACCCCGCTCTTCTTGTCAATTTCACTGCCTTTGCCATGAGCGGTGGACTGACGATGCTACGAGTATACGGTCTTGCTGAAAAATGGCATTGCGTTCAGTTTCATTCTGTGAGTTCGACAGCTACTTGACTAAATATTGTATTTTCGCCTTACGCGACTTGTTTACAGTTTAACACAGTCATATATTTCAGATGCTGCTATTGGTACTCTGATCTTGAGCTCTTTGAAGATGTCATTACCCCGCTGTTAATGCCCATGGTGACAACGAACCTACAATACGGGTTCTCACACTAAATTCACAGACTGGGCAAAGATCGTACGTACAGACAGATTTTAATGGGATCCCATCAATTCTTCAAAAGCAAAGGTATTATCGGGAAAGAAAACACAAAAAATGTGAAATCGTGTTTGATGCACAAAAATAAAATGTCCAACAATTTCAAGTGAAGAAGTAGGAGTGTGTGTGTGTGTGTGTGTGTGTGTGTGTGTGTGTGTGTGTGTGTGTGTGTGTGTGTGTGTGTGTGTGTGTGTGTGTGTGCGAGAGGTGGTACAAATTAAAGAAGATCTTGGTCAGAGCAAATGAATTGTTCTACATTGCCAATAAAATCATTTTTTAATCAGCAGCCTAGTTGCACATTGGAAAAAGAGAAACAGACATTTCTACAAAACAAAACAAAATAATACACACAAAACGCTCGTAAGGCTCCAATTAAAAACGAAAATCGTTGCTTAATCAGCATCTTATAAGTTGCACATTGGAAGTGTAGAAACAATCTTTTCTACAGAATGAACAAAATAGAACGCTCGATCGTAAGGCTCTTATCAAAACAAAAATTTCGTAAATTTAAGTGTAGTGCATGGCCCACAACGAGTAAACGTAGACATCTACTCAAAACATTTTCTGATGCCTGATGACAACGAATTAGCTCGCGAAAACACCTCTCACAGCTGTAGCGAGTTTTCCCCGTGGGCCTTTTTTCATGGTCAAGCATGTACTTTCTTTTTGCAAATGTCCACAAGAAGGCCAGGGTCACTTATGCGTTTCCATGGTTTCTTTGTGACATACATGCCTCGACAATTTCAATGACCTGCTACTGGCGTATGCTTTTCAACATGCGTTGCACTTGTGTGGCTTAAGCTGATTCCCAGGACCGTAACACGACACACAAACATTTTTCATTTTACCCCCACTTTCATTTTGATTAGAAACATAAAATCAACTCTGTTAGATTTGTGTGATTTCTTCTTTGTTTCCGTAAGTATATTTTTTTAAATTTTCGCCCACAAAACAAGATCTATCTCGGTTTAAGTTATACTACCAAGTGGCAGAGGCATTTAGTAGTTAGATGTCAACTTTGAAGAAATGCCCGAGATAATCCAATTTAAGTGAGCATACCCACACGCCACGTACATGTCCTGGGTACAAAATCGGGCGTAACAACCGTCTGGATACGTTTATTGAGCGTAACGTGTCTCCACCGTGAAGCTGTCTGCAGGCGACTATGGCATCACTGACCCCAAAGCCGTCATTCCACACCGTGCCCCACCGTCCGTTGATCATCACCTCCAGCCGTCCCTCGGACCAGTCGCCGCCACCCACCAGCCGGACTGAAGACACTGTTTGACAGAAAGAAAATTTAACAATAGTACCCTGCAAGATCTAAAAGAAACAATTAAAAATCGCGTGAAGCGGTATAAAATTATTTGGTCAATCTGTCGACCTGAAAGTGATTCAACACTGAAAACCAATAATTACCGAGACTATGCCGAAGACCGAGACGGGTTGCGCTTTTGAAAAGGTTAACACGCACGCACACACACACACACACACACACACACACACACACACACCACACGCACGCGCACACACACACACACACACACACACACACACACACACACACACACACACACACACCTAACTTGATTTCAACATCGAAAACTGTATTACACAAGGATTTTTAGCAACAGGTCCACTTGGGCCTGTCTTACAGCTAAACCTTGCTACAAAACACAAATAAAGCGAAAAGCGAGAATTGAAAACTTCAAGCAAACAAACAAACAAACAAGCAACAACAATTAAACAAAACACAACAACAAAGAAACTAACTAACAAACCAACAATCAAACCAACAATCAAATCCAATAAACAAACAACAAATCTGAAGTAAAATAAAATCTCCAAGTACGTTTAGCAAGGTGAACAGAGACTGAACCATAAAACAACTGATTCCCAGCACTAGTTTTTTTTCCAGATAACCAAGAGCTAGCAGCACACCTAACAAGCTGTTGTCCCAAAGAGCAATCTTAATTTCAATCCTGTGTTATTGACGCTGCGATTGATGCGCCGCCGGGGTTGTCAGTTTGCAACTGTGTGCACTTCCCCCCTGGGAGCGTTTAGTTTTTTCGTCGATAAGGTAAAGTCCGGATGTGATACTAGCTAGATTTAGAGAGGCGAACAAAGCCCACCAGTTTCATTGCGCCTCCTCCATTTCTCTTGCCCGCTCGGATGCGCGCGCACAACGAAACTCTACAGTGCGTGTTGTAAATTTCGCGGTTTGGACCCCAGCAGAGAAATTCGGTTCGCAGAAGAAGCGCTGACAACACATGTGCGATTAATTTGCAACTCGAAGGTCTATTCATAAAATGTATAACTGTTCAAAGTGAGACAGTTCACAAATTAAGGTCTGCCCTATAAATATAAGTATTCTATTGATATTAGGGATGAATTAGAACTCTAAAGTCGTGAAGCGGCAATCGGTTCCTGGCCGCCATCTTTGATTTTCCCCAGCCCAATCTAGGCAAATGCATGCTACAGAAATCCAGTGAAAGATTGACTTAAGCGTCCACTCCAGACCTTAAAGTTGGAAGATATGAACAGTTAAAATAACAATCAGGTAACCTATAATCCAATAAATTAAAGATTTCCATACAGAAATAAGCAAAACATAATCACAAAGTCGACGAAAGCAGATTGGTAGAATCACCCAAATCAACGAAAGTCGTTTGTGGTTTTGGTGTGAACTTCGTTTCGCCGCCAAGCGGAAATGACGTGTACGCAACATTTGTGATGTAGCACTTCCTTATATCTTTCTTTCTTTATTTGGTGTTTAACGTCGTTTTCCACCACGAAGGTTATATCGCGACGGGGAGAGGGGGGGAGATGGGATAGAGCTACTTGCCAATTGTTTCTTGTTCACAAAAGCACTAATCAAAAATTTGCTCCAGGGGCTTGCAACGTAGTACAATATATTACCTTACTGGGAGAATGCAAGTTTCCAGTACAAAGGACTTAACATTTCTTACATACTGCTTGACTAAAATCTTTACAAAAATTGACTATATTCTATACAAAAAACACTTAACAAGGGTAAAGGGAGAAACAGAATCCGTTAGTCGCCTCTTACGACATGCTGGGGAGCATCGGGTAAATTTTTCCCCCTAACCCGCGGGGGGTACTTCCTTATATGGCACGAAACGAATGTGGTTGGTTGAAAAAACGCTGTTCTAAATAAGCCTATTATCTCAAAAGTTGATACGCAGTTGAAGGGCTTGGATCGTTTCAGTTTCAGTCATTGAGAGAGACTAACTACATGGAGTTTGTATGTATTCGAGAAGCTACTTACTAGTAGTAGTGGTTGTAATACTATTAACTTGAACTGAAGAACACAAGAAGGACGTATACAAACGAAAGCCTCTGAAAAATAGTAACACGGTTCATCAGGTTTTTGTCTTTCGGTATGAAAAAATGAAAACCATTAAAAGTAAGTGGTATATTTTCTTTCATTTGTACTTATGTTTCGACTCGGGTTGTTTTCGAAGTTTACAGTTAGTCACGTTTTGACTTTAATGTTATTCCTGGGAATCGAGACGAGGGTGATAGTGTATCTTCTTCTTCTTCTTCTTCTGCGTTCGTGGGCTGAAACTCCCACGGACACTCGTGGTTTTTTTTTTTTGCACGAGTGGAATTTTACGTGTATGACCGTTTTTTACCACGCCATTTAGGCAGCCATACGCCGTTTTCGGAAGCATGCTGGGTATTTTCGTGTTTCTATAACCCACCGAACTCTGACATGGATTACAGGATCTTTTTCGTGCGCACTTGGTCTTGTGCTTGCGTGTACACACGGGGGTGTTCGGACACCGAGGAGAGTCTGCACACAAAGTTGACTCTGAGAAATAAATCTCTCGCCGAACGTGGGGACGAACTCACACTGACAGCGGCCAACTGGATACAAATCCAGCGCGCTACCGACTGAGCTACATCCCCGCCCCATAGTGTATCAATTTTCATGAAACTTTTCACATGAGTTCTTCCAGGAGAAGTTCGCCCAAACAAGTTTTTTTTTAAAAATTCTCGATAAATTCCTTTGATGATGTCATATCCGGCTTTTTAAGAAAGTTGAAGCGGCTTTGTAGCGATGGCATTTTTAAATCAAATTGATTAAAATTTAACTCAACCATTCTTTGACTCATTCTAGACTATGAGTTTGCGTTTTTAAGCTTCGAAATTAATTTATTGATTTGTACATTGAAATTCTATAAATTCCAATTAAAATTGATATTTTGACCCCCCAAAATTGCACACATTGATTGCTATATATGTACATTTATCAATTCCTGATTCAACAAGACATAAAGATATGACATGTTTACTATGAAAATATGCTCACAATTATGTCGTTGTTTTCGGCCGTAGCAAACTAGGTCCTATGCTCGCATGCTTCGCGGTGGCCTGCGCGACCCGTCTTAGTATTCGGGTATCGGCTAGCCAAGCCTTAGTCTCGTTGGCGACTGATTCCGGGTTTTCAGTTCGGGCAAACAGATTGACTATAATTATCGTTGTGAGCGTTTATTTATTGTCAATATCTTATTTTTTGTTTGTTTGTCGGAAAAGTTCTGTTTGAACTTTGCAAAAGTGTGTCAGATAGCCAAGTGAATTCAATCAATCAAGCAATCAATATGAGGCTTATATATCGTGCGTATTCCGTGGGTACAGTTCTAAGCGCATGGATTTTGTATTTATTTTTATTTTTATTTTTTATTTCATGCAATTTATATCGCGCACATATTCAAGGCGCAGGGATTTATTTATGCCGTGTGAGATGGATTTTTTTTTTTACACAATACATCACGCATTCACATCGGCCAGCAGATCGCAGCCATTTCGGCGCATATCCTACTTTTCACGGCCTATTATTCCAAGTCACACGGGTATTTTGGTGACATTTTTTATCTATGCCTATACAATTTTGCCAGGAAAGACCCTTTTGTCAATCGTGGGATCTTTAACGTGCACACCCTAATGTAGTGTACACGAAGGGACCTCGGTTTTTTGTCTCGACTAGCACTTGAACCCACCACCTAGGTTCTAAGGGGGGAGAAAATTGCTAACGCCCTGACCCAGGGTCGAACTCGCAACCTCTCGCTTCCGAGCGCAAGTGCGTTACCACTCGGCCACCCAGTCCCAGACAAATTGAATGTTTTGAATGCACAGAAAATTTGAATGCAGTGACTCGGGCGTGAACATTATTGTTTGGGTTCCAAAATATCAGTCGAGAGTGAGACATTTTCAAAGAATTTATTTCGTGCAGTCAGAACGCATTTACCATCAGACAAATCGTAAGCCTTGTTTTGACGCTAGATCTAACTTTTATAATCTAAATGATAAATTGACAGCTTGTTACACAAACATTCGTACTCATAAAAGAATTCTTTTTTTACTGAAGACAAGATCAGTACAATTCAAAGTTTTGAAAGTTTGAAAAAAGGAAGCCAGGAAGCAGGTCACGCAAGGTCGTGTTTGGCCAAGCAGACGATTTTTCTGCATAGCCCTTGCTTCTTTGAAGCCAACCGCCGCCGATAAGTTCGTGTGACTCGCAGTCGTTCGTGGCATTTTAGATTCAGAGGTACACAATAACGTGCTATTGAAGCGAGTCGCATTGAAATCACAAACTGACGACTAAATTGTGAATAAAAGGAAAATGGATCACACGGGTTCACGATGGCTCAGGGGTTAGACAAACCACAAAAACTGGTGTGTGGTTTACGCAAGCTAAATAGCCATTCAAACGAACTGTGACATTTAATGCTATTAAATGATGTTGCAAGTGTGTTCCATCAGGTTAGAACTGCTTTTTTCGGGAGAAGATTTAAATCGTTCTGTAAACCATTTGAGGCAGACTGGGGCTTTAAGTAAAATCGAGAGAACAATTTCTGAGTTTTTGAAACAAATGGTTTTGTTGAGTTATTGATGTATTTACAAGTTTTACTACCACACCTCTCATATGGGGTTTTCTTTAAGTGATTACAAGCACACATTGTCAGTTTCTTGCTTCGAAAATTACATGAAATGCAGTGGATGAATCGCATATGAAACAAGAAGTCTTTCTTTAATGTTATATTTCGAACAAACCTTTGAGTTTTGTAGCCTGGGTCCCCGCTTAGGGACATCGCCCCTGGGCCTAACTTTGCCTCCTGCGTGAGCATCGCCCCTCCTTTGCGTTTTTTAAAATTTTTTTTTAATATCCACTTGTTTTCATGCATGATAACAAACAGACACGTCATAAGTCATAAGTCAGGTAAGTTCACTTATATACAACAACAAGATATACAACTACACAACAAAGCAACCTTCAAAGAGGAAGGTAACATTAATCTTAAAATATGCCGAACTGAAAGGACGCACCAGTAAATTAAACACGCACCAATTTCAAATCAAAAGCTAAACAGTAAATGACTCATAAACTAGTGTCGATGACCTGCTTATACCAGGAAATATATCGCAAACTGACACACGCACACACACACACACACGCACACACGCACACACAAATACACACACACACACGCACGCACGCACACACACACACACGCACGCACGCACGCACACACACACACGCACGCACGCACACACACACACGCACGCACACACACACACACACACATACACACGCACACACACATACACAGAGAGACAGACACACACACACACACACACACACACACACACACACACACTAAGTGGAAGTAGATTATTCCCTTTTTAGGGCGAGAGCCAGAATGTTCGAATGTTTCCGACTCCAAGCAGGAACAGTCATAACTTTCTTGGTAATATAATTGTTATTCTTTCCGAATGAAGATGTCACGTGACTGTAAAGTCAACAAAACAAAGACAAAAAACAAGTCGCGTAAGGCGAAAATACAATATTTAGTCAAGTAGCTGCCATTTTTCAGCAAGACCGTATACTCGTAGCATCGTCAGTCCACCGCTCATGGCAAAGGCAGTGAAATTGACAAGAAGAGCGGGGTAGTAGTTGCGCTAAGAAGGAGAGCACGCTTTTCTGTACCTCTCTTTGTTTTAACTTTCTGAGCGTGTTTTTAATCCAAACATATCATATCTATATGTTTTTGGAATCAGGAACCGACAAGGAATAAGATGAAAGTGTTTTTAAATTGATTTGGACAATTTAATTTTGATAATAATTTTTATATATTTAATTTTCAGAGCTTGTTTTTAATCCAAATATAACATATTTATATGTTTTTGGAATCAGCAAATGATGGAGAATAAGATAAACGTAAATTTGGATCGTTTTATAAATTTTTATTTTTTTTTACAATTTTCCGATTTTTAATGACCAAAGTCATTAATTAATTTTTAAGCCACCAAGCTGAAATGCAATACCGAACCCCGGGCTTCGTCGAAGATTACTTGACCAAAATTTCAACCAATTTGGTTGAAAAATGAGGGCGTGACAGTGCCGCCTCAACTTTCACGAAAAGCCGGATATGACGTCATCAAAGACATTTATCAAAAAAATGAAAAAAACGTTCGGGGATTTCATACCCAGGAACTCTCATGTCAAATTTCATAAAGATCGGTCCAGTAGTTTAGTCTGAATCGCTCTACACACACACACACACACACACACACACACACACGCACAGACAGACACACATACACCACGACCCTCGTTTCGATTCCCCCTCGATGTTAAAATATTTAGTCAAAACTTGACTAAATATAACAAGTCGCGTAAGGCGAAAATACAATATTTAGTCAAGTAGCTGCCATTTTTCAGCAAGACCGTATACTCGTAGCATCGTCAGTCCACCGCTCATGGCAAAGGCAGTGAAATTGACAAGAAGAGCGGGGTAGTAGTTGCGCTAAGAAGGATAGCACGCTTTTCTGTACCTCTCTTTGTTTTAACTTTCTGAGCGTGTTTTTAATCCAAACATATCATATCTATATGTTTGTGGAATCAGGAACCGACAAGGAATAAGATGAAAGTGTTTTTAAATTGATTTGGACAATTTAATTTTGATAATAATTTTTATATATTTAATTTTCAGAGCTTGTTTTCAATCCAAATATAACATATTTATATGTTTTTGGAATCAGCAAATGATGGAGAATAAGATAAACGTAAATTTGGATCGTTTTATAAATTTTTATTTTTTTTTACAATTTTCCGATTTTTAATGACCAAAGTCATTAATTAATTTTTAAGCCACCAAGCTGAAATGCAATACCGAACCCCGGGCTTCGTCGAAGATTACTTGACCAAAATTTCAACCAATTTGGTTGAAAAATGAGGGCGTGACAGTGCCGCCTCAACTTTCACGAAAAGCCGGATATGACGTCATCAAAGACATTTATCAAAAAAATGAAAAAAACGTTCGGGGATTTCATACCCAGGAACTCTCATGTCAAATTTCATAAAGATCGGTCCAGTAGTTTAGTCTGAATCGCTCTACACACACACACAGACAGACACACACACACACACACACACACATACACCACGACCCTCGTCTCGATTCCCCCCTCTACGTTAAAATATTTAGTCAAAACTTGACTAAATATAACAAACACAAAACAAACAAACTTCTGGATACGCATCCTTTCCATCCACTTTATGTGTTTCATGTGCAGTTAAAAAGCCCATTAACAAAGCATCACAAACTCAAATCATAATGCAAATAACATACACTGAATATAAACAAAACTTGACTAAATATAAAAAGACGAAAGAGTTGAGCAGTGGAAACAGGCAAAAGCAAAAACCATCATTTTTATACCACTACAAATTAAAGGCAATGATTGCGCTAGTATTTGTTTAAACCGGTACGCAAACTTTTAGGATGCAAACAGTCCAGAAAAAAACGGTAGGCTGGTCATTAGAACCAGTAAGAGTCCAACTCAGAGTACTGTTTTTTGGATTTTTCTAAAAATCAACCGGTAGGTCATACCGGCAGCCAATTTTGTTCCGCTATTTTCTTGCTTCAACCGGTAAAATACCGGTAATTACTGGTAAAGGCCAATACTGAAAGGACAGGAAGTAGTACAAGTAACAGTCCTGGATCAATGTCTATATTATCATACTCAGACATTAGCTTATTAAGTAACTCTCACGTTTGTTCATTTTGTGTTGCAGGGCTTTTTGTGGCTCTGTGCGTGGCCAGTATTGTGTTCTCCGTGTATGTGATTCAGCACACAACGCTTCTTTCAACAGCAGCATCAGCGCGCTCATCGTCATCGTCGGAAAGATCCCCATTGTCTGCGTTGTCTTCAATATTTCCTGTAACTTCTCCGTCGTTGTCGTCGGAGAATTCATCCTCAAAATCACCAACACAATCTTCCAACAGCTTCACAGGAGTTCTCTGCGTCTACTTCACTGGTCGACTTGGCAACGAACTGTTCGAGTACGCGAGCACTTTAGGCTTGGCCTTGACACTCAAGAGATTACCCGTCTTCTTAGGAAGCCACTACTTACCCTTCGCACTGACGAGCTTTAATCAAACCTCAGCAAGTTTTTCCAGGTTTAAAAACCGCTGCAAGCTCTCTGCCCGTGCCTCTGAAGTATCTTGCTGCAAGTTTAAAGAAAAGCTAACCCGCTTGAATTCGAGCCAGGATTTTACCATAGGATTATACCTACAATCTTACAGATACTTCCAAGACCACGAAGCAGTGATCCGCCAAGCTTTGACCTTCACTGATGAGATTCGGAGTGAGTCTTCAAAGGTGGTCCAGGAACTGAGACAGAATCACAGCACCTCCCCTCTGATAGGCGTGCACGTGCGTCGCGGAGACATGGCCAGCGAGCGCAAAAGAAAATACGGCTACCCCCAGGTGTCACCAGACTACCTCAACAGATCCATGGCGTTTTTCCGCAGCCGCTACCCTGACTGTGTCTTCGTGGTTGGCAGTGACAGTCCGGAGTGGTGCAAGGAAAACATTCTTAGCGGTCACCACGTGCATTTCCTGACAGCACATTCCCCGGCCGTGGACATGCATGTTCTGTCTTCTTTAGACCATACTGTAATCACGTTCGGAACTTTTTCTTGGTGGATTGGGTTTTTTAACGCTGGCACGACTGTCTACATGAAGGATTTCATTGTCAACGGGACTCGGCTTGGGGGTTCATTTAATCCCGATGGTAGGGACTACATCTACCCGGGTTGGATACCTTTATGACTTCCTCGTGGCGATCACCTGAACATTCTCTTGATGGGTAGGATTCCTCATGCAGGCACTAATGTCGAGATGAAGGCTTTCACTACACGGGGCTCTTTTTTATTCGGAGGTTAGGTACTATAATTATACTTACCGTGATTGGATATAATATATGTGTGACTACCACTCTGTAATATTATTCATGAGGTGAGATCGAGATGACCACAACGGCTGCATGTCCACACACAAAAAACAAAGAAGACGAAGCGCTGTCTTAATTTGCAACAACAAAAACAATAACTATTATAAAAAACATAACCATCAACAACAACAACAACAACAACAACAATAACAACAATAACAACAACAACAACAACTGCAGTCAACAACATTCTTTTCTTCAAGAATGCTGTTTCTCTCATACATGTGTATCATGCAAATGCCACGTACGGGTTTTTTGTTTTGTTTTGCCCTTGGTCGAACAAACACGTTGCGGTAAACTACGTGTGCAGAGCACTTTGTAATATTGCAAGAAAAAGTTACTAGACTAATTTCGCCGTGTGGTCAATAATTACCAAGGTACTCGTCGGCCTCATTACTTACTACACACGAGCCAAACGTGAGAACATAGCGTGACTTTTCAACGTGTTCTTGTTTTCTTTCGCTCTGTGATCAAACCAGACATGTGAATTGCCAATGAGTCCTTAAAACATTTCCTGTTGAGATTTTTCGCTGGAGCAGAGTTGTACCATGGCTGTTGTGCTGTACAGGTTTCTTCTTCTGAAAACATCCCGATTCAGCTCGTACGTCTTGGTTCAGCTCGTACACATGAAGCTGTTTCAGTTCGTACAAATAGCGATTTAGTTCGTAAACTTTGTCTGAAATTGGGATAAATAGACCCCTACTAAACGTAATTTGTATTTCAATCGTCGTCAGACAGCACAAAATACGCAAACGAGTGATATTAGACCGTTGTAAACGGTAGCATGCATTACATTTGATAAAACAGTTTGGTTTCCGTGCGTACTGATTTTGAAATAACGTGATCGAGTGCTTTCGTACCACTTACATAAAAAAAAATAACGTTCAGACGCTTTTGAGTAATGTGTTTGGTAACAGATCTCTTTTCGTGTTTTGAACATCACAGGTAGAGTTGTGTACTTTTGCTGGTTTTGTAACACTGTATCTTAGGTTGTTGAAATACCAGGCATGTATTAATTTGCTCATATCATGCCATGTACCATAACTAGTCGCGAGCAGAAATTGAGAATTTGGGCACATTGACGCATGTTTTGCTTGACAGTGCAAACAGAATAATTGTCTTATAGGCCCTACCAGTTCCCCCTTTTTAAATTGGTTACATATGGCCCTTCAGATTTGAAATGTGGACGAGGCAGTTATCAGCGCAAATGAACTCAAAATCAGTGTCAGCGTGTCTTTTTCGACATGCTCATCTAAGCTGTAGAAAACAAATATTGCACCCATTTTTGTACCCCGACTAAAACCTTCCTTCCCATGTCATATTATTCAAACGTTGCATAACATTAAAGGCACTCAACATGGCTATCTAGCACACTTTTCGAATCAAATATGTTTTACACGTGTCAAGTGAGCGCCGCCCAAATAACGGTACCCAGAAAATCGGCCTGACAAAAACGTAAGGGCTAATTAAAAATATCGACAAAAATTCATAATAGGCACAACATGAGGAGAAATTTAAATCAAGTAAGCTTATTGGTCCAGAACAGGTTGTTATATTTTGTTATCTTGTCTGTCTTGTGTATGCCATTTCTGCTGATGCAGGTTGTCGCGGATCCCGTTGATCAAAAATGCTGACTCCCTTACACTGATCGGTCCGCCTCATGTATGTCTTCTTCAGAAAATCTAGTCATCGTGACACACAGCCTGACCGTTACTGTCACTGTCCTTCACCGCCTGAAATTCGCTGTCAACCACAGCATGAAATGCACTGTCATGCAAACACAGCATGAAGTGTACTGTCAACCCCAGCCTAACGTTCACTGTATTGCGGGTTGTTCACCAATGTTGTCTTCCCAACACTGATCCGTCCACCCTCAGCAGAGTCTCTGTAACGAATCCCTTTTCCTCCCTTGGAGACTATACTCACGTCACTTCTTTAGGTCATATTCCTAATTACGTTTTATCAGAAGTAGCGTCATTTCCTATGCAAGAGAACAAAAACCACGTGGACAGAGAAGCCTGGATGCGACACGAGGTGTCGATCGCACGAGTGGTTTAAAAACGAGATCTGTTTTTGTGTGTTAATTTAAGGGGTACCTTGACAAAAAGCTTTGTGTTTCAGCAGTGGCCGAGTGGATCTTATGTCTACATACGAGACGTACTTCGGGGGAAATGTCGTATCGTTATGGGCATTCGTTCAGATGGTATGCAATCTTCAGGCAAATGCTTTTAAACGACATCATATAGGCTTGTGGACTTACATTAAAACAATGCACGACTTGTATACAGATATATGATTGATGCAAATAATTGCCAAACTTTCATTTCCGTATGACCACCAGTGTACATTTGCTAGTCCTGTCATGCGTAATCGCAGCGTGTTTTTTCACCGAAGTCGATAGAAAACAGTGTGAACGTTCAATTTTTACATTTAGGCAAGTTTTCACTAAATGTTTTAACATAGACGGGGAATCGAGACGAGGGTCGAGGTGTGTCTGTGTGTGTGTGTGTGTGTGTGTGCGTGTGTGTGTGTGTGTGTGTGTGTATTCAGAGAAAACTACTGGACCTATCTTCATGAAACTTGACATGAGAGTTCCTGAGAATGATATTCCACGCCTTGTTCCCCCTTTTTTTCGATAAATGTCTTTGATGACGTCATATTTGGCTTTATGTGAAAGATGAGGCGGCACTGTCACTCGCATTTTTCGAATTAATTGATTGACATTTTTGTCAAGCCATGTTAAACGAAGCCAGGACTATGGGATTGCATTTCAGCTTGGAAGCTTAAACATTAATCAATGAGTTTGGTCATTTAAAATCTGGAAATTGTAATTACAATTAGATTTGTAGTGGTCGACCCAAATGTCACCTTATTCTTTATCATTTTCTAATTCCAAAAACATATAGATATGTTATGTTTGGAGTAAAAACAAGCTAAAAAAATTAAAAAGAATATAGAGAAAAGCTGCGCTTTGATGGCTTGTAAATTTCAGTGCGTGTTCAATGTGAAAAGCGTTAGTGATTTCCTTGCCGCGGGGGATTGACGAAGCTACATTGCCTTGGTGAAAAATGTAGTGCGTTCAGTTTCATTCTGTGAGTTCGACAGATTGACTAAATGTAGTTATTTCGCCTTCGTGACATATAATTGTTTCTCATGTGTTCACATGACTAGCTTATTTCCACCAGTGCCCATACTGAAATGAAACAGTACTTGTAACAATTACTTGTCTGTACACATACGAAGTCATGATTTTGTTTGTGTAAGTCCACAAACCTGTGACAGGTTTAAAAACATTCTCCGGACGATTGCGTAGCATTGCACCATATCTCCCCTATATTGTGTTATATGGGTTTTGCTGTGCTGGTACGTATTATTGCACAGTTTCGGCTTTTGTAACAATACCCTCAAACCGAGCATACACCTTCCCCCGGCGTGCAGGCATTAATAAAGATGTTATGCGATGTTCCGGAAAATGATTTAAAACCCCTGTGTGTGGATTAACATACAAAATCATGGCTTCGCATGTGTACAAATGACAAATGATTGTTACAAGTACGTTGTTTACGCCTGGGTACCTTTAATTGAGCGGCAGTAACGTGATACCTGTAAACGAAATCTTCAATCTGAAAGGTGATCCAGATATTCAAGTGAACGGCCTTAACTGGCATAGAAAGTTTGAATAAAATGACACGGGAATAATACTTAGCATTTAAGCTGGGTGCGATATTTGTTGCAATAATCTTTTGCCGAAGTTTAGACGCACACGGCACAATTATGGTTATTAATTAAATCAAAGTGAGCGAATGCGCTTTAAAGCGCTGCCTCTCTCGGGTGTTGGAATCAAAAAGTAGTCAAGAAGCGCCCCCTTGTGGGAAGACAGGAGCGCCATCTATGACGAGGCACCTAGTAACGTTCATCAGTTCCACAAGCATGGGAAGTAGCTCAGTGCAAACCATCACAAAGAGTGCTCTTTCTGTGCCTATTCTATGACTTTTAATGAAGCTTTTAAAACACTTCCGTTTTTTAAAAGTGAAGGCAGTCCTCCTCCGCGGTAGCATTACAGTGTTCTAGATGATCGGACGTGTAGCAAAGACCTGTACGCATACGTGTAGATATTGCGTCACCCATGTCTCACTTTTTTCTCTAATGTTCCAAATGCATACCTTGTTTTGCCACCACCAAGACTGCAGATCTTGGCAAACGCGTGACGTAAAAACTAGCTTTGATGACGTTACCCGTACAAGTTCCCGTACACGTCCTAAAAAGTCCTACATCTAGATCTTGCTATTATTTGTAACGCAGTCTTTAAGCTGTGTTTCCATATTGCGACGCGACGGCGGCACGATGGTTGTGGCGAGGTGGCGGCAGCGTCATAACCGATCGCAACTGTAGTAACAAAGAACGCGTGTTTCCATATGTGCGACGCGACGGCGGCGCGGCGACGACGTACCGCGCGACGGTTTGGCGTCAAGATTTTGTTCGCTCGAAGGAGCGAAAAAAATTGCTGCCGCCCGATATTCGCGTCCAAAGTGGGCGTGGTCTAAGTCCTTCGAAACATTCGAGGAACCTCCACAACCAGGTTTATAGTCTATTTTGACTTTTTTTCCCGTCAGAAACATGTATTCCCTGAGCTGAACATAGTCCAGCAAGAATTTCTTCAAAGGTTGTCAAAGGCACCGTGTTCGTTCCGCTTTTTGAGCATTTTGTTGAAACAAAAGAGTGTTTTTCTTACATTTCTCGTCTTTTCAATTTTCTAACCAACAGAAGTAGCTTCAAATAAAGTTTCTCTTAACTACGATATGGTTGTGTGAGTTTTTGACCGATTTATAAGAAGAAGTCAAGCCAGAAAGAACAAAAATCCGCCTGCCGCGCCGCTTTTAATGGAAACACTCACAGCGAAATTCGCTAGCGGCATCGCGTGTTTGTCGCCATCGTGCCGCCGCCGCGTCGCTATTTGGAAACATAGCTTTATGGTATAAATAAAATCGTTCTGAGGGCCTTTTTTCTTTGGCATTTTCTCTGTAAATTGTTCGTGTTCAGGAAGAGAACAGCATAATAAACACACTGGTCATGTTGTTAACACCTGCATGTTGCGCAACGCTTTCGGGACCCTAAAGGCACAGCATTCCCCTTAAAAACGATTGTAGGGGAGATTGCTCTGTCGGTAGAAGCGCTGGTTTTACAACCGGTTGTCGCTATCGGCGCGTTTTTATTTCAACATCCACATTCGTTTAAAAAAAATGTTTTAATGACAAGTTTCCGATTTTTAATGACCAAATTCATTAATCATTTTTTAAGCCACCAAGCTGGAATGCAATACCAAAGTCCGGCCTTCGTCGAAGATTGCTTTGCCAAAATGTCAATCAATTTGATTGAAAAATGAGTGTGTGACAGTGCCGCCTCAACTTTTACAAAAAGCCGGATATGACATCATCAAAGGTATTTATCAAAAAAAAAAACGCGTCAGGGAATATCATTCCCAGGAACTCTCATGTCAAATTTCATAAAGATCGGTCCAGTAGTTTAGTCTGAATCGCTCTACACACACACACACACACACACACACACACACACACACACACACACACACACACACACACACACACACACACACACACACATACACCACGACCCTCGTCTTGATTTCCCCTCTATGTTAAAACGTTTAGTCAAAACTTGACTAAATGTAAAAACGCAGCTATCTTTGCCTAAAACGAATACATTCAAAAGCCACAATTCATGAACACAATCAGATGTTTTCTCTGTTCACAGGCAACGGGCAACTACTAGCATCGTCCAGCCACTTTTCGTTTAATTACCAAAGAAACAATGAATATGGTAATAATATATGTAGCAATGTTGTGTCTTTCTTTCATCACAAGATCAACTTGACCATTTTAATTGGTGGAAAATTCGGTTTCAGAATCTATGGGAGAGCAATGTTTTTTGTTAATTTTTTGTACAGTGGACACGCCGCTTGGATATGTTGCTCCCCCCCCCCCCCACTCCTACCCCCCCCCCCACCCCCCTCCTAAACCAACGTTATAATGTTCAAAAACTGAATTTTCAACCAAACATGAAGAAAATACATGACACACGAACATAACGATGACAAAAAAATAGGGTTTCATAATAATAATAATAATAATAATTGTCAGTAAGTACTGGTGTCACATGACTGATGTGAACCAATTGATTGGCTAATGGCGATGCGCTAAAACTGTTAGCGCACTCTTGGAGTGCGTTAACTTTTCCACAGAGCATATTCTTCCGCCCTTTGCCGTTAGCGAGACTGTGCTCTCATCCTCAGAATTAATTAATGACATGTAGCTTATATTGTCCACAATACCAAATGACCATAAATTCCCTGCTTCTCAATTAAAGCAGAAGTGGGTTTTTTTTCTGACAGATTGCATGTGCCTGTGCCACAGTGCCACTGATCTAAAAATAGAAGCCGCTGTGTTTCATCTCATTTTCGCCGACTTGCATAGATTCTTCTCATATGCCGTACGTGTTGGTGGCATGTAGCTTATCATCCACATTACCAAATGATGAGTTAGTATACAATTCCCAGCGGCTAACAGAAAACACAGCACTTGGAAGACTGACTCGATCGACTCTGTCATACGTAGCAGACTACACTGAAATACGACTGCATCAGTTCAGTAAATGAATGGTTTCCGAATTATAATTTCAAGGCAACAACAAAATCGGAATCGAAAACGTGTAGGGTTCAGAACGTTCTTACCATATATAAGACTTATTACCAGCCTGCCCCATGCGTGCAGACTCAGTGCAGACTGCAGTGGTTCGATTGCCCTAGCCTAGCAGACGACATAAACCCCGCACAGCAAATTAACATGTTGGGCAAATGTGAACGAAAAAACGATGGGGATATAATACGTGTAGGGTTCAGAGCATTCTTACCGTTCATATTTAGTATCAGACTCCCCGATGTGTGAAGATACAACACGAGAAATATGCCACATTTATTTTGAAAATGTGCTAACCGTCGAGTCCTTCGGGGGGTAGTCAATTCAAGGGGAGTCACTCCGCACAGCCAATCCGTCGAAGATTGACTGGAGGTTTCGAATCGCAAATAACGAAGAGCACAGTCTTTTCTCCGAGTTCAAATTAGGTCTCTCTGAAAGATCATCACTGTTCAGCTTAAACGCCACACTGGAATTTACCAACAGAAATTAAAATGCGTGTGACGAAAGCACGACACACTTGAGACACCCCACACAAAAGTAGATCTAACACGACCTGACCACACAGTTATGCCTATTCAAATGCGAGTAGCAAAATGTGCGTTTGGATTCTTCTTTTTTCTATGGCGGTACTGACAATATCGTTTTTGAAACAATCCCAGTGCACGGATTTATAGAGAAATTCTCGAAAATAATGATTTCAATAATGATTTTTCTCGATTTGCTCTGTAAATCCCTTAGTGCACTGGGATGTCTCAATAACTTAAATAATAATAATAATAATAATGATAATACGAGAATTTATAACGCACACATATCTCACCACAAGGTGGCTCATGTGTAAGCATATCTATCATTTCCGGTTGTTTTTAAAGACAGCAGAGCGTTGTAGAGACAGGTCACAGCCAGATGATCTGTTAATAATATAATGTGTTTTAAGCTTTCCACAGGCCGGTTATCAGGTATGGGATTGAGACATCTTCATTTGTACTGAAATAACGTGTAGTAAGCAAAGCAGCTATTTGTACCTCCTTTTTTGTGCTGGTTTTTGACGAACAAAAACACTGTGCTGGGGAGTTGATATTTATAGAAATGTTAAATTTACGTACAAATCTTATGTCTGGGTAAACTTACCTTCACAAATATGTATGTGACAATTTTTTAGAAATGCTGAATGAAAAGGCTAAGAAACCTGTAACTTGTAACCTGTAACTTGTAACTTGTAACTTTCACTGATGAAGTAACATAAAGCAAGGTCATGAATATTTCACATGGTATGAATAGAAGATATATATGCGCCCCAGACTTTTCCATTTTCTCTCTGTTACGGGCCCAAGTCTTCTTCCCCTGTTACGGGCCCCCTTGTATTGAAACTTTTCTCTAACCTCCATTTTCATGCATTTTATTGCTTTATCTTAAACTAAATGTGCTCTTTTTACGAGACAGTAGTGGGAGGTTTGCATTTTAGTCAAGTAACTCAGGCTTGTTCTTTCTTTGTTACAGTTTAACACAGTCATATATTTCAGATGCTACTATTGGTACTCTGATCTTGAGCTCTTTGAAGATGTCATTACCCCCGCTGTTAATGCCCATGGTGACAACGAACCTACAATACGGGTTCTCACACTAAATTCACAAACTGGGCAAAGATCGTACGTACAGACAGATTTTAAAGGGATCCCATCAATTCTTCAAAAGCAAAGGTAAAACTATTATCGGGAAAGAAAACACAAAAAATTTGAAATCTTGTTTGATGCAAAAAAAATAAAATGTCCGACAATTTCAAGTGAAGAAGTAGGAGTGTGTGTGTGTGTGTGTGTGTGTGTGTGTGTGTGTGTGTGTGTGTGTGTGTGTGTGTGTGTGTGTGTATGTGTTTGTGTGTATGTGTGTGTATGCATGTGTGTGTGTGTGTATGTGTGTGTGTGTGTGTGTATGTGTGTGTGTGTGTGTGTGTGTGTGTGTGTGTGTGTGTGTGTGTGTGTGTGTGTGTGTGTGTGTGAAGTGGTACAAATTAAAGGAGATCTTGGTCAGAGCAAATGAATTGTTCTACATTGCCAATGAAATCATTTCTCAATCAGCAGCCTAGTTGCACATTGGAAAAATAGACACAGACATTTCTACAAAACAAAACAAAATAATACACACAAAACGCTCGTAAGGCTCCAATTAAAAACGAAAATCATTGCTTAATCAGCATCTTAGTTGCACATTGGAAGTGTAGATACAATCTTTTCTACAGAATGAACAAAATAGAACGCTCGATCGTAAGGCTCTTATCAAAATAAAAATTTCGTAAATTTAAGTGTAGTGGCCCACAACGAGTAAACGTAGACATCTACTCAAAACAAACCGAAAATTCCATCTCCCGACGCTACTGTATTTTGTTAGCATAGCATATAAGTATTTTGCCTACTCTATGATTCAATTTGTGGCTGTTATTTTCTGTGTGTGATAATTATTGTTATGTATATGTTGGCTAGTGCTCCGCGTTTTAATTGGACTAATTGCTTTCGTTTGAAATAAAGAAAACATAGTGAAATGAAATGAGAACTCATGGTGCTGTCGAGTACATACGGAACGGGTGACAGTCGATGCCGACGTCTTCGCTATGTCCACAGTTGTGGTTTGTCACAAAGGAGCACTGGCTGAGACTGGTTTCAGTGCCAACACAGTTGACATCGTCCATCAGGATGCTTCCCGTCCATTGACCGTAAGCCGCAGTACCTCTCACCAATGGTTGAAGGCTAGCAAGAAAAACATCCATTCTTAAAGGCACATGCAGTTCTGACGAAGTTAACTATCCAAATCGCCAACTCAGATCTGGCCAGATTTTTATATGGGGTAATAACCCCCTCCCCCCCCCCCCCCTCATCTCACTTATACATACACACACGGTGCGCGCGCGCCCGCGTACAAACACGCACACTTGGGCACATTCCAAAATTCAACAGCGTGGGTGCTTTCTGTACTGAGTGGGAATGTTTGTGTGAAATAAATGAACTAATATCATTTAAGAAACTAAATCATCGAAACATGTCTGCTTTGCACAGAGAGCACTCAGGCTGTTGATTTTTTTTTATTTGTGTCCAAGTACAGCGATGATCTTATCCCCTGTAATAAAAAAAATCCTGGTCATATCTGAGATGGTGAGTCAAATCGTTTACACGGGAAGAAACGTGCCTTAACGACCATCGAGATACAATGGGAAGCGTAGTAGAGAGGATTTCTTACTGTGTACAAAAAAAAAGCATTACAAAAAAAAAGAAAAAAAAGATGGGCGCTTTACAGAAAGGCAAGGCACCATGCACCCACGCACTGCATTTGCAATGCCGACCCACTCACTTCAAAATTTAATTGTCAAAGTTCTGACTATACAAGTGAAATTGCGTCACTTAATTTACGTGTAATATATCTTTAAGTCATTTCCTTTCTCGCTTGTGTCTTCCGAACGAGCTTCTGGACAATATGTCAGATAAGTTTCATTTTCTGTATTATAAGTGTCCACTTAAAACACCGCTGGGTCAAAGATCAGTGACTGTATCAAATTGGTTTTTTTTTCTCACAATTAAACGTTCCTATAACGTACCTTACTTGGTGTCAGTATGGTCTAAGGGAAATAACCAATGTCTTGCTAGTGAGATTGCTAATGGGATTGCTTCCCTTCATCTCTTTCTCTCTTTCTCTATCATGGCCGCTTGCTAATAAACCCATACCATCGAACACGTGACTTGTGAGTTCGATACTTGGGTTTAAAAAAAATCTTTTCCAGAAGGACGACAGTCTACGCCGACATCTTCAGAATGCCCGCAGTTGTGTTCAGGCGTGAACGAGCACTGGCTCAGACTACTTTCTGATCCGCGACAGCTGAACTTCGTCCATAAGGATGCTTCCTGGCCCAACACCGTAGGATGCGCCACCTCTCACCAGGGGTTGAACGCTAAAAGAAAAAGCATTAAATGTCTGTAGTTAACCTCCTGGAAGTGACGTCATCTACTGAAAGAGGAGCGACTGTTTGAGATTCACTCAGTGGGACGGTGAATTAACCTTACACGGGGATGAATTGGGTTATTGCCAAGAAAAAGGGAACTTACTGTTCTGAAATGCATCGTAAAAGTACAGTAAGTCATCGTTCAACACAGCCGAAATACACAGTCCTTTTATAATCATCGTTTCATCTTTGCAATATACATTCCTGTTAAGGTCAATACATTATACTTGATCACTTTCATCAAGATAATTACTTTACCCTGCATCTTTAAGAAAACATGAACAACCTCTTACTGTTTCGGATATTCTTAAAGCAATGTAAAGACACATATTTCAAAGCAGGCAAGGAAAACAAATTGGCGCGGACAATAGCGGGAGAAAGACGAGGACGGTGCTATAAAAAAAAATGAAATAAAGAGCATGATGATTTAACCTGAATAACCTAGCATGCGACAGACAACTCTGGCATCGTTGACATCAAAGTTGTCATCACACACTGTGCCCCACTGTCCGTTCATTAGCACCTCCAGTCGGCCCCCGCTTGTTCTTCTACCGTCCACCAGACGGACTCTTGAAACTGTATCAACATGCAGATATAGAGATAGATAAAGAACAACAACAAATAAAGCAAGGCAGGTAAGTGTGTGGCTTGTTTAATTAATTGCAGACAAAACGAAACTTTCATCATGCATTAGAACTTAGACATGTTGGTCTTTAATTAAGAGAGGACAAACAATATGCACATTTGACAAATGATAATTGAACTGGGATCAATTTGCTTTGGGTGTTAGGGGAAGGGCTCCTAATATGGACCACCTTTTTATTATAGCTAATAATCAGCTTGTTTTATCAAGTATAATATTTTGCATGGTGGTTTTTCTTTGTCTAGGGTACCCTCAAGTTGAATTCCAGCTAGCAAGTTGTGCTAGAAACTCAGTAAAAATTAAACAAAGAAAAAGTTGCTAGTGGTCCATATTAGGAGCATGGGCTCCTAATATGAACCTGTAAGGCTCCTAATATGGACCACTTTCAAATACTCCACAAACATTCAAAATAACACGCTACAACCAAGTATGTCACTTTAAAGTTTATTCAAACGTAAACCTGAACAATTTCATTCAGTTCAACAAGAAGAAGAATCAAAATACAACATAACAGTCACGAAGAACAGAAACGAAGCGGATTCATCAAAATTGACAGGGAGAGATCGCCTCATAGTGCAGTGAAATTCATATTTATTTTACGACAAAAGAATCAATAGTTCGTATGTGTGAAGTAGAAACAACAACAACTTTAAACCTCATCTCTAATGTCGAAATTGTGTATGCTGATAAATGAGCAAATGCCCTTGCGAAATAATCATCAAACTGTAAAACTATTTTATCGACACATAAATACATCGTCAACAGGAACAAAACAGATACATATCGTGAAACACATTGAAAAAGTCGACATGGACAATTTATGTTCATTACTTTCGAAGTTAAATTCGGCAAAAAGTGTTAAAGAAACGACGGGTGGGCGGGGGGGGGGGGGTGGTGTATAGGGGGGGGGGGGGGGTAACGGGGGGCCAGGAGGAAGATGTTAATGGTACCGTGCCTTGTTGATTTAATGTGAATCAAATAGGTGTCAGAGGGTCATTGCTAATTACTAAAGAAAAAATAATATGGGTGGTGGGAGGTGGTGAGGTTAACACAACCTGGGAATCGTCTGTCGAGTTTGCACGATGAGTTGCGTTGTAATCCCAAACGCATAATGCAAAGCTGCTCTGAGGGATTATCACTTTGGTAAACAGTGGCCACGCGATAAGCCCTCCTTCATAGGAAAGGCTCTGAAGGTAAACCTATCCCATGTATCCTAAAACCAAACAAAACATGACACCGGTGCAGGTTGGGAAACCAGGCACATCCTTGCACTGAGCAGCGCCGAGAGATTGATGCGAGATACAGTTTATATTTACTGCCGTGGACTGGTCGGGGGGGGGGGGGGGGGGGAGGGGGTAAAGATCGGGTAAAAAGGAAGTGGATTCAGCATTGTTAATATCAATCTGCTGTCATTCTAACAACTCCATGGCAGACAAGCAGAAATAAATATAGAATAGAACACTTCTTATAGGCGAACGCGGCAGTTAAAAAATCAAAATCGTTAAGCCCTTCGCGAGACATGGCAAGCCAGCGTAGGTCAGCTGACAACGTACACGAACTCAGAATATCTCTCTCTCTCTCTCTCTCTCTCTCTCTCTCTCTCTCTCTCTCTCTCTCTCTGAGTCACTCTCACTCTCTCTCTCTCTATCTCTCTCTCTCTCTCTCTCTCTCTCTCTCTCTCTCTCTCTCTCTCTCTCTCTCTGTGTTAAACATACCAGGATGTGAAGTGGGATAAGTGGCGACGGCTTCACGAATCAAGAGTAGAGTTTTGTTATCAAGTCTAACATAAGAATCAAGACGACACCCCCCCACACACACACACAAACGGACACACACACAGTGACACACGCACGCACACACACACACACACACACTTCCGGTTCTAAAATGGCGAAAGCCAGACGCATCCCCTGTGAAGTGATGATTCAAAAGTGAAAAAATGAGTCGTTCGAGAGGATCAAGGAAAAAGAAGAGATCAGAAAAGCGATTTTATGCTGTAAGCAGTGGAAGGACTGTTGGAATATTTGATACATGGAACGAGGCGTCGAAGTCAGTGACGGCATTCCCAAAGGCAACTCATCGTTGTTACCAGTCGTTGGCCGCAGCAAAATGCGCGATGCGGCAGGCTGGAATTGAGAATCCAGTTATATTCAAAGGTTCTTCAAATGAGCATCAGAACTTTGAAGGAGAGGATGAAACTAGAGTAGGTGAGGAGGATGAATTTCAAGATGAAACAGCAGAAAACCGAAGCGAAACCACGGTTGAAGAAGGACATGACGACACGATTCCCTTGACAACCCAAGAACAAAGATTCCAGAATTGTCAAGAGGATGATGAAACACTCGTGAAAACACTGATCAATGGTGAAAAAACTGAGGAAATATCTAAACAAAGAAAACTTACATGTTCTTCATGCAAAAGCAAGATTCCATGGATGCACACCAAGTTACCAGTGTATCAGCTGTGCTTATTCGTAAGAACGCAGAGAAAGTTCACCTGCGAGGATTGTGCACAAGCGATGTTGGACGAAAAGATTGTGGAGGACGTCAGTGAAATCCTCACCGAAGAAGAAGAATCTCTTGATAACAACCATGCGATTAAAAACAACAATGTCATCCTGCTACATGAGTTGCAGCTCTTGAAACTGGAACAGTCTGAGGGCAAGAGAATGATACAGAACATGGAGAACGCGATTCTCAACTTGGCCGAACAAATCCAGCTGACAAATAGAAGTCACAAAGAAGAGATCAAGGAACTGACTGACATGTTGTCGACACACCCCAAGACGAGACAACAAGATGTGACAACTCAAACGACGTATTCAGATATCCTTACGTACAGCACATCCGTAAAAGAACAACTACATGAGAAAAAACAGAAGGTTCCAAAGACCACGTGCCAACCTCAAAAGAATGGAAGCATGAACCATGACATCAGCATCGAAATGACACCAGAAAAGTCGTGCACAAAACCAATGACGTCATCAGGAATAGAGGTGAATAAAAGGGTTGATCAAGTCAGAGATATGTAGAGGTTACATGCCGAGTCTCAGTGATTATTAAAAATAATGGTCGAAGTTAGCGGATCATAAAAAATGCGAGCTTCAGCGAGCTTTTTCATGACCGCGAACTGAGACCATTATTTTTGATAATCACTGAGACGAGGTATGTAACCTCTTTATCCCTCCTTTCTTCAGTTATTCAAAGAAAAGAGGAGTTTTTGTGCGAAAGTTTGATCGAATCATATTCACCCAACCAGTCTACCTGCGCAGGCGATCGATTAATGCGCGGTTGTATAGTTCCGTGCAAATCATTCAATTTTGTTAACACTTCTTGTCAGTTTCCATGTTTTGAACTAAAATCAAGTACACAGTTATGTTGTCATTCTGCTGTGGCGGTAAAGGCAGATAGTGTGTGTTCTGTTCATGTTTTGGTATCGCTCAGAAAATGTTCTTTCCTCGAATGTGACTAGCAGACGAAGTTTTACACCCGTGTTCCAACGTTAAAAACTGTATGAAGTTAAGTTTTCTGGGGCAAAATAGTGTATGAAACCGCTGCATGTTCTTTAAGTTGATTAAATGTTTGCAATTGATTGCGTATGATCTGTTTATAAAATGAAATATTGTTGAAAACTGACCGTCGGATTGCAGTCTTGTCGATGAAGCCGAAATCTGGAAGGGGAACTACTCGTGTCGCTAGACAAAGTATGAGAGTTACTTTTCCTTGGAATCTTGCTAGCGACAAACGATTGTGCACGGCAGATCTGAATTCAGAAAACAACCAAACTCATGGATTTTATATTGAGATTCATGTGTTCAAGCCTGTAGTTGCTGGTTTAAATGCGGTATGGTTGTATTGTTTGCTCCAGAAATGTATATTTTGTACTTTAGAGTGTTCTGAACTTTTGAGTCGCAAAAAGTAGATCCACAATGTGTACAGTCTCTACCCATGAGCTATCGAGGATTCAGGCCCGTTGTTGGGTAAGTGATTTTGGTTGTTGGGTAAGTTACCGAAAAATAACTAGCCCTACAAGTTTACAGAGAGAAAGAAGCAGAGGGGGGGATAAATACATCGAAATCGCCATACGAGAAGATGGAAAACAAAGACCATGAAGCCGAAAAGGCAATGACGTCAACAACATTGAACAATCTGACGTCATCAAGAAATCCTCGTGTAAAAAAGAAAAACAAAAGCCCGATCAGCGTGTTGAAAAGACATCGCCGTGAAGATTCTTTTGACTTTGTTGATTCAACAGCGAGTGAGTCCAATTCAGATGAAGATCAGGAAGACGTTGTGTTTGAAAACCTGTCGCGACAAGAGCACAGAGAGGAAGAAAACTCTCTACCAACAGTCTACCTCATTCATGACAGTGTATTGAAACATGTCGATCCAGGCCGAATGCAAAAAACGTACGGTCTGAAGATAGTAAAAAAACATGTAGTGAACATCAAGGATTGCCAAGAAACAGTGGAGAACATTCACAAAACTCCAGATGCAATTATGTTTCATGTCGGGGTGAATGACATCAAGAAAGAAAAAGGTCAGAGAGCGGCAAAAATGATGACCAAATGTGTGGAGGCAGCCAAACAGCGATTCAAAGAAGCCAAAGTTGTCGTGAGTAAGATCATTCCAACTAACGTAATGGATCTGAACACTCAACGAGAGGTATTCAATGCTGTGTGCGCAGCAGACATGGCGGAGACAGGAATTTCCTTTGTCTCACATGAAAACGTATATTCGCTGTCGAACAGAGACGGAATACATCCAACGATGAAAGGCGCGGCAGTCCTGGCAAGAAACATTGGTCAACACCTTGACCATATTTTGTGGGAAAGGCAGGGAAAACATCACTCAGAACACCAAGCTGCCAGACCAATCCAACAACATACGGGTCATTATCATCGCCAATTTCATCACCAGTCTCGCCCACCAACATTTGAATGACGACACCAGCAAACGGGAAGACCGAGGACATGGGAGAGCAATGGAAGATGGAGTGGACATCATCATAGTCCACCAAAGAGAGATTCAGCCTTCATGCATCCTCACATGATGAGACCATGGAACTGGAGTCCACAACCACGACCACGCGATAGATATTTCTTTTAATAATATCGTGATAGATATTTTGTTTGTTAATAACGTATTCGATTCTTTCAAAAATGTTAGTGTTACGACGAAGGTAACTTTTCATACAAACCATACATGTTTGATAGTAGTACATTCAGTATTAATGTTTTGTCGTGGAACCTAAAAGGGTATAAAGAAACAATCGACGGACAAACAACCAACAAATTGCAGGATGATAACGTTATAAAATCTTTATGTGGATATGACATTATTATGCTGGAGGAGATGCACCTGGACGAGGACCATGCCGAAGAAGTATTTCTATCAGGATTTGTAAAACGTCACTTTTATAGAAAGAGAAGAACAAATGCAACCAGTGCTTCTGGGGGTATTAGTTTATTCATAAGAGAAAACATATCTTCAAACTTCCAAATCCTACAAAAAAGCAACAGTGACATTATTTGGCTAAAAGTTCAAAAGGATAACAAAGAACACGACATTTATTTAGGGTGTGTATATATTCCGCCCGAATCGTCATCCTTTGGAAAAGATTTTACTGAGGAATTGTGGGACAAGTTAGAGAATGACTTAGATGAATTAATACCCAAAGGTAACGTGATCTTATGCGGAGACTTCAATGCAAGAACGGGTGAACTGATCGATTATCTAAAGTTAGATAGCGAAAGTCTTAGGTATTCTTTGCCATCGACTTATTGCTTTGACTATCTACATGAAAGACATTCTTCAGATAAGGTCATACAAAAACAAGGTAGAAGGTTGATAGATTTGTGCCATAATAATAACATGTATATACTTAATGGAAGGTCCTTGGGAGATTTAAGTGGGCGATACACATGTTATACACCCCAGGGTTGTAGTGTAGTAGACTATTTTCTTTGTTCTCAGGAACTAATCAAGGATGTAATACATATGAAAGTAAAAGATTTAACTGTATATTCAGATCATTGTCCTTTAGAACTAAGAATTCGAATTCCGTTCAAAAACAAAAATGCCAATGTTAAACCTAACATCAATTGTAAACATAATAAATGTTCAATTAATAACCAAGGAAAAGCAGAAGATATAATATATCAGTGGGACAGCAATTCACAAGTTAAATTCAAACAGGAGTTAGACACACGAGACATGAAACATTTACTTCAGAACATAAACGACGAAATTGAAACAATGCATACATGTGAAGAGAAATATTACTCAGACGAGTGTGTTAACAATTTAACAGACAAAATAACAGCAATGCTAAACACGGCTGCAAAAAAATGCTTGAACAAGAAAATCAAGAACCGCAATTTTACGAAAAAGAATAAAAAACATAAAAAATGGTTCGATAGTGACTGTTTTTTACAAAGGAGAGAATTAAAATCATTATTAAATGCTCTAAATAGATACCCTTATGATGTAAATTTATGTCAGAAATACTACTCAAAAAGAAAAAAATACAAAGCAATATTAAAGAAAAAGAAAAGGATTTTTAAAGATAATTTAGTAAAGAAATTGAATGACGAATTTAATAACGATCCAAGTGCTATGTGGAAAACTCTAAAAGATTTAAAGACGATGGGTGAAGTCAATACAACTAAAAAATGTGCAATCAATCCAATGAAATGGATTGATCATTTAGAGAAATTGATAGGAACAGAAACTAAAGTTTCTGATGAAAGAAAATACATAGTAAATGAGGAATTAAAGAAGATGCATACACATTGTTATACACCTATTTTAGATGACCCCATAACAGAGAAAGAATTAAAAAAAGAATGTAAAACGTTGAAAAATAAGAAGTCATCCGGAAAAGATAGAATAACCAATGAAATTATAAAAGCAAGTTTAGATCATATGACTAAAATATTAGTTAATCTATTCAACATTATTCTTACAAGTGGTAACTATCCTACAGAATGGAAGACTGGAATAAGTGTACCATTGCATAAAAAAGGAGATCCAATGAATCCGAGTAACTATAGAGGAATCACTCTTTGAGTCTTAGTAGTAATTTGGGAAAATTGTTTTGTAAAATCATAAATTCAAGAATCAACAACTTTTTAGAAAAAAAGAATATTTTGATAAAAGAACAAGCTGGGTTTCGAAAAGGATACCGAACGATGGATCAAATATTCATTCTGAAGAAAATTGTAGACGATATTATCAATACTAAAAATGGTAGATTATATGGATGTTTCGTAGATTTTCAAAAAGCTTTTGATAACGTTTGGCATGATGCACTTTTACTTAAGATATACAAAACTGGCATAAGAGGTAAATGCTACAATATAATCAAAAACATGTATATTAATACAAAGATATGCACACAAATGCAAGGTGGATATTCACCAGATGTATTGGTTAAAAAAGGAGTACATCAAGGAAATACATTAAGCCCAACTCTTTTTAATATTTTCATTAATGATATAACAGATGGAATGCCTGACGTTGATTCGCCATACATTAACCAGAATACAAAAATATCGTGTCTACTGTATGCAGATGATCTAGTACTTCTTTCAAAATCAAAAATAGGATTACAAAATAAGTTAGATTATCTAAATAACTATTGCCTACAGTGGGGTTTGAAAATTAACATAGAAAAAACAAAAATTATAGTATTTTGTCATATAAATCCAAAAATGCACACAATATTTAAATGTGGAACTGATGTAATCAAAGTAACAGATCAATATAAATATTTAGGGGTCATATTCAACAAGAATGGAAATTTTGATACAGCTCAAGATCATTTAAGTAAACAAGGAAATAAAGCAGCACATTCCCTCCGCAGAATTTTCAGCAATCAAAACGTGCAAATAGACACAATGATACATTTATTTGATTCACTTGTAAATCCGATATTAACATATGGCGCTGAAATCTGGTATCCGTTTACGTTTAATAATAAAATAAAACAAACAAATACTGATCATTTCTTTGGATCATGTTTATCTAGCAAAACTCCTCATGAATTTGTTCATATCAAATTTTGTCGATTCCTTCTTGGAGTTCATAGAAAAGCTATGTGGATACCTGTACTGGGGGAATTAGGAAGGTTTCCTTTAGGATTAAAAATGTTATCACAAACAATAGCATTCTGGGCGCATATTCTAGACTCCAAACAAGATTCGTATATACATCAATTATATGACTCAATGTTGCACCATCCGACAGAAACGCCATGGCTACAATTTGTTAGACAATCTCTTTGTAACTTAGGTTTTAGTCACGTTTGGCATAACCAATCTACATTAAATGTACACAAATTAAAGTTTGCCATTGACAAAAAACAACAAGAGGAATATATAAGATACTGGACAAAAGAAAAATCAGATACATATTCCAGACTTAAGTTTTATTCTATGATCAGTAAATCTTACGAAATGCAGTCATACTTAATACAAATTAAGAATAATAAACACAGAAAGATGTTAAGCAGATTAAGGACTAGCACACATTGTCTAAAAATTGAAAGTGGAAGACATCAGAATATCCCTAAAGAAAATCGTCTTTGTATTGAATGCAATGTCATAGAAGATGAAATACATTTTCTAGATAAATGCAATAAATATGTTAAATTAAGGGATGAATTTAAAGAAGATGCTTCACATATCAATATGAAATATGCTAACAAAAATCCAAGTAACTTATTTTTAGAAGACGAAGTTCAAGTTCGTCTTGGCAAATTTGTTACGGATTGTTTTAGCATTGTATAATGCATTATTATTATTTGTTGTTTGTTGTGTCAGTAACTTTACTGGTTCATGACAATAAACATTATTCTATTCTATTCTATTCTATTCTATTCTATTCACACAGTATCATGATACCATCCCTAGTGCACATGCCATGACAAATCATGTGAAAATCAAGAAGAATGGTCAACAAAAGCATCTCTCACATAAGGTCGTTGTGCATTGATAAAAGTTAAAGTGCCAACAGCAATCAGTGAAGACCCCCGCCTGTAAATTTAAAAAAAAATGTAAACGAACAGAAAATGAGAGAGAGAAAAGGAAAATAAAGAAGGGTAAAAGCAACCGGCATGCAACAGAAGTAAAAAAAAAAGCTAACAACAAAATTCACAAACATAATATGATCGGGTTGTCCCTGCACAAGCAGTGTGCGCCCATCTTTTGCAGCTCCTGCAGCAGATCATGTCCTCCAGGCTCCACTCGCCACACAGGTTGCAGTGCCAATTCCCCTCAGTTTCAGTTTCTGCTTGCTTCGTGTTCTCTGCGGTTTTCTTTGTTGTTCTCTTCCTGCTGTTCTTCGGAATGGTCATCCTGGTGGCATTCTTTTTTCTCTGGTACGTTTTTTCTTCCAGCTTACGTTTGTAGGGGCTCGCGGTGAGCTCTTCTGCGGATGTTCTACGGTCTTTCTGACGTTTTTTTGACGATGGATTGGAAAGCTCAACGGTAGAACCTTGAGGTGGAAGGACACAATCATAATGTCCAGCGTTGTCACCGAACGCGGTGTAGATCAAATACACCGGCAGGGTTTAATTTGGGAGAAAAGGGCAATGGGACATTTGTCCCCCTCAACCAAAATCTGATGGGACATAGTTGAAGGTAAGAAGCGTTTAAGAGGCCTGTACGCGTTTTGACCAAAGATGCAAAATGGTGCAATATGGTGCCATCTGAGAATAAGCCGCTATATCGTGTTATCTCTGTGTGTGTGTGTGTGTGAATAGAATAGAATAGAATAGAATAGAATAATCTTTATTGCCATGAAACACACAGTTTATAAGGCACATAATTAATTAACAAAGAAACTGTAGTAAAAGAAAACATCACCGTTTTTTGAAACATTCGTAAACAAACTGTGCTAGCTGGGTTTGTAGTTTGGGTATTTGTAATATTTGGCTGGGAAGAGTGTATTGGCCTGAATAGGCTATGCTTGATATGAATTTTTCTCTAATGGAAGTATATTTGGTGCATTTATCCAACAAATGTATTTCATCCTCTATCACATTACATTTTTTGCATAATCTGTCATTTACTGGTGTATTTAAATGTCGACCCTTTTCAATTTCTAAATCGTGTGCACTTATTCTTAACTTTGTTAATGCTTTTCTGTGATCTAAATTTTTTACCTCATTGATATAAGATTGCAATTCGTATTTCCTCGAGTCTGTTACTTTTGCGTAGAATTTTAATTTTGAACTTCCTTCAGACTTTTTATTAATCCAGAATTTTATGAATTTGCATTCTAATTTCTCTTGTATGGCTTTTTGTAACTTTTTAGAATTAAATGTAGATTGATTTTGCCAGACATGATTAAATCCTAATTTATCTACTGCTTGTTTTATGAAATGTGACCATGAACTTTCCCGTGACGGATCTAATAGTGATAAATATGCTTGATATATGTAGGAGTCTTTTTTAGTCTCTAGTATATGAGCCCAATATTTTATGCATTGTGATAATATTCTCAATCCTATTGGAAACCGTCCTAGTTCTGCTAGCACTGGAATTTTCATACTTTTCTTATGCGTACCAAGAATGAATCTGCAAAATCTTATATGTGCACTTTCATGAGGGCATTCCTTGGAGATGCAACATTGAAAAAAGGCATCAATGTCGTCAAATATATGTGTATTTTTTATAATGTATGGAAACCATACTTCTGCGCCGTAACAAATAATTGGGGACACTAACAAGTCAAATAAATTTAAAATTGTTTTTGTTTGAACAAGACTATTTCTGAACGCTTTTCGAAGAGAGTAAGCTGCTTTGTTTCCTTGTTTGCTAAGATGCTCCTGGGCAATATTTAAATTTCCATTTTGGTTGAACACTATACCCAAATATTTATACTGGTCTGTTCTTTTGATAATACAATCTCCACATTTAAATATTGTATTTATTTTGGGAAGACTACGACAAAATATTACAATGTTCGTTTTTTCAGTATTTATTTTTAATCCCCATTGTTGACAGTATATATTTAAGAAATCTAATTTTTGTTGCAGACCTAACTTTGATTTGGATAGCATTACTAAATCATCTGCATACATTAAACATGATATTTTTGTTTTTGAGTTTATATCAATGTATGGTGAATCAAAATCAGGTATATTTGTAGTGAAGTCGTTTATGAAAATGTTGAACAGTATAGGACTTAATGTATTTCCTTGATGAACACCTTTTCTGACATGTATACTCATTGGACACTCTTGATTGTATTCAGTTCTAATGAATGAATTTGTATACATATCTTTTATTATATTGAAACAGTATCCTCTTATCCCTAGTGTATATAGTTTAAGTAGAAGTGCTTCGTGCCATACATTATCAAAGGCTTTCTGAAAGTCTACAAAACATGCATACATTCTTCCATTTTTTAATTTTAAGAGATCGTCTACAATTTTTTTTAATACGAAAATTTGGTCCGTAGTTCGATATCCTTTTCGGAAGCCTGCCTGTTCTTTCCTAATTATGTTATCATCTTCTAAGAATTTTGAAATCCTTGAATTCATTACTTTGCAGAATAATTTACTAAGATTACTGCTCAAAGTAATACCTCTATAATTGCTTGGGTTAAGAGGGTCTCCCTTCTTATAGATTGGTATGCTTATACTTGATTTCCAATTTTTGGGATAATGTCCAGTAATTAATATTAAATTAAATAACTTTGTTAAAATATGTACAGTTCGATCTAAGCTTGCTTTAATAATCTCATTTGATAGTTTATCTGGTCCTGGTGCTTTTTTGTTTTTCAATGACTTACTTTCAATTTTAATTTCTTTTCCTGTAATTGGGTTATCTAATGTGGGTATATTATATTGATGAGTACTCTGTTTTAGTTCCTCTGACACTTCCTTACTTCTTTGTTCTGAAATATCTGGTTTAGTTCCGATTAAATTTGCTAAGTGATTTAGCCATTTGGTTGGATTTATATTACATTTATTATTATTTCTGTCATTATCACCCATTGATTTTAGGTCTTTTAATGTTTTCCAAAGTTTATTTGGATCATTATTGAATTGGTCATTTAATATTAAAACTAATTTATTTCTATATTCTCTTTTTTGTTTCTTTATTAGAGAATTATATCTTTTACGTACACTATAATATTTTTGACAAAGTGAGCTATTAAATGGATATCTGTTCAAAGCGTTTAATATCGATTTTAATTCTTTTCTTTGTTGATAACAATTTTTGGTAAACCAAACTTTGTTTCTTTTCTTTTTTCGAATATTGATTTTCATTTTAATCTGTTTCTTTAGGCTATTATTTGCAGCATTATTTAATATGTCTGTAAATTTATCTGTGATATTATCAACATTGCTCTCTGTGTAACTGGTTTTGCTTATTACACGGGTTTGTTCTATCTCTAATTCTAAATCTTGTAGTTGTCTATTCATATCGGGAGCACTGAGAGCTTGCATAAGTTTTTCATATGAACTGCTGTCCCATTGGTACGTCTCTTTTATACTTAGTTTTTCATTAATATTGTATGATATATTTTGATTGTGTTGATATCTCATTCTTTTATAAGTATTATCTTTATTTATTAATGGGAGTCTGATTTTCATTTCCAATGGGCAATGATCTGAATATACTTGTAAATTCTTGACCCTCATGCTTATAACGTCCTTAAGAAGGTCATGGGAACATATGAAATAATCTACCACACTACAACCTTGGGGTTGATAACAAGTGAATTTGCCTTGTATGTCTCCTAGTATTCTTCCATTGAGAATGTGTATATTGAAATTATTGCATAAATCAACTAATCGTCTACCAAATTTGTGTATCACCTTATCCATTGAACGTCTGCTAAATATATCATCAGAGGAATAATCAGGGGGCAATGTATATATGTTATTGATATTATCATGTTCTATGTAATCTTTATATTCCCCAGATCTTGCATTGAAATCACCACACAGTACTATTGATCCTTTTGCAGACAAGTCATCAATGTCATTTTCTAGATCCTCCCACATTTGAACTGTATTGTCTTTACCGAATGACGAATGCTCTGGTGGTAAGTACACACATGCGAGAAACACATCATTGTGACCAGTATCTGTCATTATTTGTATCCAAACTATGTTGTGGTTACTTTTGGGTAAAATTTTCACATTGGGTCGAATTGAATCTTTGATAAATAAGGCAATCCCTCCCGATGAGCTTCCTGCTTTCTTTCTTTTGGGTCTAATAAAGTTGATAGGTCTTCCAAATCCTGCTAAAAACAGTGATTGTTCTTCCTCTTTAGTAAGGTGTGTTTCCTCTATAAGTACAATGTCATGTTCTATTAAAGAACTTGAGACTTTCTCTACATGTAATTTGTTGATTAAGCAGCCATCTATTGTTCCTTTTATCCCTTTAATGTTCCAGCTCAATATTGATATTTGTTTGCATTTGTTCATTGTTGTCTATGTATTTTAGTAGGGCTTTCTCTGTCTAAAGCCAATGTATCTGTTGGCCTGCACAACGTATGGTGCGGTCTGTTCTTCTTCAAGTTGCTGTTTCTGGTATCTGTTGTCTTCTCTTTGGTACTCATGCTTGTTGAACTGCCCATTGTACGATGTGTCTTGTTCTGTTTCCAATCTTGAATTCTGGTATGGGGTGTCTTCTCTGTAGTAGGTGTATCTGTCATACTCTCTATTGAAGTAATTCCTGGGTTCTGCCCCATTCTGTGGAGTCGGGTAATGGTTATCTTCTCTGGAGTACCTAGATCTGTTTTGATGCCCACCAAATGATCTCTTTTGACCCTCTCTGAAGTCAGCGTGTCGATTGTACTGCCTGTTGTATGATACATATGTTCGATGTTGATCCCTGTAGTCGGTTTGGTCATCTTCCCTGGAGAACTTCCATCTGTTCCAGTGACCATCAAATGATCTCTTTTGATCCTCTCTGAAGTCAGCATAACGGTTGTACTGCTTGTTGTACGGGATATGTTGCCGATGTTGTTGTTGTTCCCTGTAGTAAGTTTGGTTATATTCTCTAGGGTGCAACGATTTGTTCCGATGACTGCCAAATGATCTCTTTTGGTCCTCACTGATATCAGCGTGATCATTGTACTGCTCATTGTACGAAACACGTTGCCGTTGCTGTTGTTGTTCCCTGTAGTCTGTTTGTCTCCATGGCTGGTTTCTCTGGTTCGGAAATGACTCTCTTCTTTTGTGATCTGGTTGTTTGCTCCAAAGAAGGTTTTCTAGATGGTAGCCAATATTTGTCGCGAGGATTCCATCTCCCCTTCTATTCGGGTGTATTCCGTCTCTTTGTAGATGTGCAGCAACATTTGCGTTTCTAATGAAAGAAATGTTCATCTTTGATTGGAATGCAGCTTCCATCTTTGCATTGATAAGGTTCGTGCGAACATTCATGTCCCTTGAGGCTGTTGGAACCACCTGACTTACAATGATCTTCGTTTGGGGAAAATTTTCTTCTGCTGTCTTCACACAGGCTTTCAGTTTTTTTGAGGGTGTTGAGTTGTCTACTTTTGCATCATTCACGCCGACATGAATGAGAATGGCTTCTGGTTTTTGTTTTATTGACTTTATCTCGGCGAGGCAGTCATCAATATTACTTGTTTTCTTTTTTGTGACGTGCAATCCAAAACGGCGACCCATTCTTTCAGGGTCTACTCCATTGAGAATGGAATCATGAAGGATGTACACTGATGGTAGGCTTTGTTCCTTGTTGTTTCCATCCTTTTCTTCTTCTTTTTCTTCCTTACTTGAGTTTTCATCACTTTCGCTGTCTTCTTCTACTGATGACAATGACAATGTCGACAATGATGAGGCTGGCTGTGAATATGATCTACACGCCTGTGCCGAGTTTGAAGCATTTCCCCTACTTTCTTTGGAGGTATTTTCTCTTATTTTACCTGATGTAAGCGATGTTTTGGTCTTTTGCCGAGACGAGTTTTTTCTCTGAGGTGTTTTTTCTGCCTTGCTATCTTCAAGTGTCATTTCCTCTATTATGACGAATAGATATAGAATATAGAATTGTAATATTATTTCCTCTATTATGACGAATAGATATAGATATAGAATTGTAATAGCTGGTTGTGTGGGTGACTGAGTGTAGTGGAGCAGGCATGGCAGAACACATTCATTCACGCAGACACTTCGTTAACACTGTCTCTTGCTGCCATATTGTATTGCCTCTCTCTCGTTTACATCAAAACGTCTATTTACATGAATCAATGCTAACAATCAATATTCTACTAAAATGTGTGTGTGTGTGTGTGTGTGTGTGTGTGTGTGTGTGTGTGTGTGTGTGTGTGTGTGTGTGTGTGTGTGTAAACTGATGTAAAGTGTACATTTGGTTGCGCACTGGTATGTAATCTCAATGCGCCCTTTGACGCACTGAATGGAATTGTGATGAGACATTTTCAGATTTAATGCGCCAATGGCGCAGGGCGCACTATTAAATGAAACCCTGCACCGGAGAGGCATGTGCAAATCCACTCCCATACTTCAGTGTACTCCCTCTCCTATCAAGGATGATGATCGGCCTTTCCAGCATGTTTGATGTTTGGGATATTTCAAACTCCCCAACCGTTGCTGTTGGAGCTGCCATTGAGAATACTCTATTGTGCAGTGTTAGGAAACGAATATAACGAGGCATGTCTGCGTTCAAATCATCCTCCACCATATACTCAGCGTGTTCATCAATCTGGTCCCAAATGTGAAGCATCAGCTGACTTGGCAAGCTATCAGCTGCCGCTTGTTCTTTCAGTCTAAGTACTGGATCAACAGGCTGGACGTTCAACCGCTGGCAAGTTTGAAGGACTGGATCAGTGGCGACAACAATGCTTCTCAATAAGCAACGCCGATGTTTATTTCAAATGTTGAAGGAAAGGGTACACCTGATGAAGCATCCGTCCCTGATGGTCGTGATGGTCCGTCAGTAGTTGCCCGAGGTGACCATGGTTGTTGTTCTGAAGCCGATGGTGATGAGGTTGCAACATCTGGTCGTGGTGATACCAAGGGCTGCGTTGATTCTGAAAACATTTATTCAGAAACAGATGATCTGGATGGCTGCGATTGTTATTGCTCCGCATCCGCTGCTGATGGTTGCAATAATGTGGTTCTTGCAACCGGTGGTCGTGCTGGCAGTGGCGACGGCAGCGATGTTGAGTATTCAGAAACTGATTGTGGTGGAGACACCTCTGATTCTGTAGCCAGTGATTGAAGTGGCGGCGATCTAGCAGCCTGTACTTATAGGCGGTGGTGGGTGAGACGGTGAAAGACCCTGTGAACTTGGAATTGCAAATACCCTGGGCGACCCATCGGCTGACGCATAAAACTCGCTGCTGTCAAACACCTCTCTGGAACATGGCCATATGCCGCAGGATCTGAACCCACTGATGGCTGTGCTCATCTTGGCAGCTTTCAGATATGCCTCATTGAACAACGTGCACACCTGACATGGGGTGACACGTCGTCCTGGGTGGTTACGCAGCCAACTCTTAATGGCCTGGTCGTAGTAGGTTTGCAGGGGTTTGAAGAGTGAGCGGTCCATGGGCTGCATTTTGTGTGTTGTGTGTGGTGGTAACGACAACAGGATCACGCCGTTTTCCTTGGCTTGATTGATTGCTCTGATGTTACAGGTGTGGCTCTTGTGGCCATCAAGAATGAGTAGAACTTTCTCATCCACTGTCGGCTTTACATGTCGGATGAAATGTTCAAGTCAGTCGCAAAAGGTGTCAGTGTCCATCCACCCACTCTCATTGCTTGTGACAATGGAACCAAGTGGCGCTCCATCCGCTAGTTCTGGGGGCATACGCTTCCGTTTGAATATCCCCATGGGTGGTACGTAGTTGCCATTGGCCGACACACAGCATACAACCGTTGTGTTTGTGCCACGTTCCCCGCTCGAAAGAGAGCCTATTTGATGTGTTCCCTTCTGGCCAAGCACCTTCTGGCACTTCTTCTGGACAGTGCTGACGCCAGTTTCATCCATATTGTAGATGTGTGAACCTACCAGTCCGTTTTCATCGATGATCTTCTCAAGCAGGTCAAAGTAGCGATAAACAGCTTCTTTGTTGAATGCTTGGGCTCGAGCCAATGACGTTGGCTCCGGCTGCCTCAAACTGATCTCAGGGTGCCTTCGCATGAACGTCTGATACCATTTCTTTCCAGCCATCTTTTTCTCTTTGTTAAATGTGTGCGACATCCCGTTCATATCCGCGATCTCAAACGCGAGAGCCATCAGTGCCCGCCTAGTAATCCCGAAAAAAGAATTACACAGAGAGAGAATGTGCTTCACCAGCTGAGCCTCAATTTCTTCTGGCAACAGCTGGTGTCTGCCGAGAAGTTTTGTCTTTCCATTTACGTACTTGTTCTTGTTCGTTATATGACGCTTCAAGGTTGCTTTCGGAATGTTATATTCCCTTGAACACACGTTCAACCCTTGGCCATAGTAGGCGTCCAATGCCGTGCTTAGCTCTTCGTGAGTCCATTGGCCACTGAAAAAATAGAGACACGGGATAGGTATAGCACACACACACCCAAACACACACACACACATACACACACACACAAACACATACACACACACACACACACAACACACACACACACACACACACACACACACACTCACAACCCTTAAATAAAGATGTTGGTAAGTCTCTTCTTGGTAGGATTTTAAACTTCAATGTTCGCCATGACTAAAAAATAAAGTTTAGGTGTCCGAGACCTCCAAGCAGCATGACTTCATGTAAAAAAAAAATCATAACAAAAATCTGTGCACCACACCGGGCTGACACGTGTGGGACGATCGAAGTCACTGGGCATGCACATGATTCACGGTATCTTTTTTTTTTCTTTTTCCCCACAGTTAAACGCTCGTTTTCATATGTCGAGAGACTCATACCTTGTATAAACCATAAGAAACTTAGACGACCGTCCATCACAAGTGACATACAAGACATAGGCCCCGCCCACCTCGTGACGAGTGCCTGTGGATTTAGTAATCATATCGGGCCCTGCCGTCAGCTTAGGCCAAACAAAAAAATAAGTCTGTTTACGGTAACCCGACCGACCCTATTTTTTTCGCGCGACCCTAGACTTTTTTTGGCATTTGGGAAAAAAAAAATCTTGGTTTTTTTTGCAAAATAACGTAAAAATATGGTTTTTTGGAGAGAAAAAAAATTAAAAAAAAAATCCCGACCTACCGACCCTATTTTTTTGGCCTATGTTACCGTAAACAGACCTTTTTTTTTTTGGCCTTATTACCATACTGCCAATGCATGTCGCAATATACGCGAATCAGTCCTAAGAATAGCACAGTGGCCCGCCCGAATAGTGAGTCAGCACTACTTCGCAAAGGTATATATGTTACAGTCAAATCGGGAAATCAGGTATTTCACGAGAATGTCTGAAAGTTTAGGCATTCATGGTAAATACCTGGTTTGATCAGGCAATTCCGGAAATGACTGACTTTTTTTAGGCACTATCAGGAAATGACTAAAAACTACTTGTGCAAATTTCCCGTTTTGCCTGACTGTTACTGTGAATGCCCCTGCTAAGGAGCCTTCTGTGTATTTAGATTCTTTTTGTTTTGCTTGTGTTTTTTAGTCATGCTTTTAGCTTGACTCGCATGCGACTTTCCGTGGTGGTGGCTTTCCCTTTTTGTTCTTTCACCTTTATTATCTTATTTCACTTTTGTCCCTATTTGTTCCCATTTTGCAGCCACCTCTGTAGGTTCGCGTGCGGGTCTAGCTCGCTCTTTATCTTTTATTTTTCTTTATTAAGTATGAGCGTCCTGGTACGAACTTTGTTATAATGACGTTAAATATTGTAACGAACTAATTTATAAACAAGGTAGTGTGGCCGGCGTTTTTCTGATATTAATTTCATGTGCCTGTATGGCTCACGCTGGACAGCCTATGGAGTTTTCCCCGGAGAGCACGGGACGCATGTTTTGCAACAGTAATATTGTAGTAACGCGCAGTATTTTTAGTTCACCTCTGTGGTGGATAGCCTGTATTCGTCGTCACTTACTGGGAAGCCGTTCACGGAACAAGATGTTTTAGGATAGATAGATTTTTTTGCTCTGTTCCGGGGCCCAGTTTCTTCTGCCAGCCTTCAGTTTTGTTTTAAGTTATTTTGTAGTTCAGGTTCAGTTGCTCGCCTTGAGTCTGTTTTAGATTATTGATGCTGTCAAAGGCGAGTATCCATTTCTGACTATGTTTCTTTTATTTACCGAATTCGTGTAATTTTCGTTTCGAATCTTTGTTTGTTGTGTCTTCTGTCCGTTTCTTTGTCTTCTGTCCGTTTCTGTGTCTTCTGTCCGTTTCTTTGTCTTCTGTCCGTTTCTGTGTCTTCTTTCCGTCTCTGTGTCTTCTGTCCGTTTCTTTGTTTTCTTTCCGTTTCTGTGTCCTACGTTTATTCTATGTAGGGTTTTTCTAACATATTTTTGTCTTGGTGATTTTTTATTGATTTGCCGCCATCTTGTTTCGGCCGCCATTTTGTCGTCCATCTTTGATGTTTATGTTTTTAGGACACCTTTGATTATGTTTTTAGGACACCTTTGATGTTTAGTTTGATGTTTCGAATTCTAAGTTTAGTTTTTTCTTTTCTATCAGTTTCCACCGCTCCGCGCTTCTCGCTCCGCGCTTCTCGCTCCATGCTCCACGCTTCACACTCTACTGTTCTGCACTCTCACTCAAGCTAGTCATTTCTACTTCACATTTTAGCTTTAATTCACATTCGAAACTTAGATCAGTTTTTCCGCCACGCTCCTATATAGGTTACTTAGCTCTCCATAGGTTTATGTTTAGCTTTTTATATATTGATATTATGAGCTGATTCCGGATTACTATGACATCGACATATTCACAATAAACTTTAATTAATTTTCCAATTCTAGTGTTCGTTTTGTTTTGTGAGCGCGTCGGTTCTTTATAGCACCAAAATTACATCCTCCAGAATTTATATAAGCCATCACAGATTCTTACAGCTACTCAAGGGCAAGCACTGTTACTGTTAGGCAAAACGGGTTGTTCTGAGACCTTGTCTGTTTTTACCTTGCCTGCCTTGAGCACGAATTTATTGTGAGTTTCTCGTATAGCACATTGTCTTTTTTTCCCCTTTTCGCTGAGTTTGGATTGATTGGAGTTCACTTTCAGTATAATGCTAGTTCCATTGTGACGTTGCTCTCAATGTTGAGGGTAGCAATGGAGGAAACAGAATTGGTAGAAGACCGATTTAATCGGTTAATCTTTCAAAAGTACGCCAAAAATGGAAAACACTTGATGCCAAAGTCCAAATATTTTCAAATACTTGAAGAGATGATGGAAAACGGAAGTCGGAAAACTCCACGTCAGTACAAGCTGTTTTCGAAGTAAGTAGACTCCTCTCTCTCTCTCTCGTTCCTCCCTCTCTCTCAAACCTGTCTTTCTGTCTGTCTCTGTCTCTCTCTGTCACTTCTCTCTGTCACTGTTTGTCTCGATGTATGTATCTCTCTCTCTGTGACTCTCTTTCTCTCTCTCTCTCTCTGTCTCTCTCTGCGCACATGTCCCATACTTTTGTCCCACACTTCTCTCTAACATACACACACACACACACACACGCACACACACACACGCGCAGACACAGATAATAAAATAGTGATCTCTTGATTTTGAATCAGGTATGAAATTGTATCACTTCTCTCTAACATACACACACAAACACACACTCACACACAGGAGTGAAAATGACAACTGCACACTGGTGACCAAGAATGGGATTTTAAAAGGAGCCTACGCCAGAAACGATTTCGAACTGTGTCCACAAAAACTGTTGTATTTGAGTTAAATGAACTGTGTTAAGCACGTAAGTCTTCGCGCGGCCGTCATCCTGGGCTCCCAAAGCGGAGGACAAGGATACGTCAAGTGCAACTGTTCGGGTGCAAAGAAATGCCAGAACAATCGGTGCAAACTGAACTGCAACAGTCGGTGTCACCAATCCTTTACTTGTGGAAACAAATGAACTGTTGACAGAAAGTTCTGTTTTAATGTACATTTTAGTTTTTAGAATTAAACATTAAAATGATAACATCATTATGTTCTTTAATTGAATGCCTTAAAATCAAGAGAGAGAAAGAGAGAGAGAGAGAGAGAGAGAGAGAGAGAGAGAGAGACAGAGAGACAGAGAGAGAGAGAGAGAGAGACAGAGAGAGAGAGAGAGAGAGAGAGAGAGAGAGAGAGAGAGAGAGAGAGAGAATACAGAATAGATTCCACACTGACAGCATTGGCCCGGCACAGGCAGTTGATGGCTGGACAGCAATACCTTCCTGATGGAAAAGAGGCATGAAACCAATTACGACCCCAGCCATTCAAAGTTTTATAGTAGGCTTCTGTGCTGAAATTCTTTCTGACTCTCACCAGAAACACAGATTGTGAGCGGTAGGCATTCTCCGATAATGCCTGGCAGCCTATTTCAGTCAATCACCGATAGTGCCTAAACAATTTCAGTCATTTCCGGATTTGCCTGATCAAACCAGGTATTTACCGTGAATGCCTAAACTTTCAGGCATTCTCGTGAAATACCTGATTTCCCGATTTGACTGTAACATATATAAGGTTGTGACAAAACCTTGTCAGACTTATATGGTAAGGAAAGGCAAAAACAAAGTTAAGCAAAGATCAGGATTTCACCTAACGGCCGACGAGGTATGCATCCTCTCTCTTTTTGACTCCTCTGTCTGTTCGCTGTCACAATCGCTCTCTCTCTCTCTCTCTCTCTCTCTCTCTCTCTCTCTCTCTCTCTCTCTCTCTCTCTCTCTCTCTCTCCAAAATGCTGGTATGATAATGTGTTACTTTTGTGTTTGGTATCTGAAAATTGTCATAATGAGTTTCCGTTGACGAAGATTGCAGGAGCGTTCGAATTCATTCTAGTCACTGCTCTATCACAGAAAAAGACATCTGCGGAGAAACACCACTTCAGCTAGTAAACCTTTAATATAAAATATTATGTAGGATAATATTTAACCTGTTTAGTTGTCCAAGCCTCGAGTGATTTCATATGCATTCTCCCTGTCTTGACGGAATACGAAGGGATAAAAATGCAGAACGTATGTAGGGGAAGGTTGCCTAATATGGACCTCCGCGTAATATGGACCACCTCCTGTTCTGACAAACTAACGGTGCTAGAGCGCTCAAAAGAATTCCATTCGCTGTATTCACCCTATCTGGATAACTTGCACATGTCAAAACTGACAGGTGCAGAAACACAAACCTCAGAACCGTTAGTCTTTTTCTCTTTTTTTTTTTTGTGTGCACTTTTGGCAGCGTTTACTCGAGGTTTTAACGCATAAAACGGACTAGTCTCTGTCCAAATTCAAAGTCTCTGTCCAAATTCACACCCAATTGCTATACATGACAGCTGAGACCGTATTTGTTACATTTGAGCAATGTTGACTCCGAGTTTCTTCTGCAAACAAAACATAATTGCAACATCTCAAAGTACGCGTGTGTCGCCTAATATGGACCACCTTCCACAAATCGAAGAAAATAGAAGCTAAAGTTTTGTTTTCATTAATTCATTAAGAAGCCTTCTGAAAATAACCTTTAACTAGCCCTCGAGCTTTCAAAAAATATAACAAATAGTCTTCTTTTTTTGGAATTTGATAATTTCATTTATTTTCACTCTGTTTTTCATAAGTTTCTTTAGTATCCGTTTGTGCTTCAAATAATGTTCTCATCAACCCGAAACAGACACATCTAAAGCATGTTTGAATTATTGTGACTACACACTAAGTTGTATAATGGTAATTTGAAGTATAGGGGCATTTTTACAGTGATTCGAGGAGGCCTGTTCAGAAAACAAGCTAGTTATCAGCAAGAAACAAAAAGTGGTTCATATTAGGCAACCTTCCCCTACAACTGTGAGTTTTATAAATGCTGACTGTTACTCTAAACAAATTGTACAAGACACGTCGAGAAAACGATTTAATAGGCGAATGTTGATATCATTTCTGAAATCGGCTTTATTAACGATTTACTGCGACCAATATACAAGGGTGCGTCAAAAAAAGATAAGAGTACCTTGATTGTGTACTTGGTCACTGGAGTACACCAAAAACGTATACTTTGCGGCACAGAGCAAGTTATGTATTTGTTTGCCAGAAAGCAAGATTGTGACTTGAACGATTTTTTTGCAATTTATTTCTGTGACCCTACCAAAACAGACTACACCAAATTGACGAGTAAATGTTGACATTAGTAAATTAGTATTTTGGTGCTTGCGCAGACACAAGCATTATACATGTTAGATGTGTTAATTGAGTACTACGTCAGTGGTTAGTCAGCAGCTAAAAGTGTAATAATATCTCCGCTTCTTCATTTCTCTTGTAGACTATTAATTCTCTCCAGTATTGCAGGTGCAATCGTTGCTACAGGAGCTCAGTCAAGAAGGCAAGACGAGAAATCGAGGCAATTGGCGATGCAAGTATCCGTACGTATAAAATGGGTATTAGTCTTAATCGTTCTTGCCCTTGTCCACCGTAGCGGTTTGGATTAACCGTGCGTGCGTGCGTGCGTGCGTGTGTTTGTTTGTGTGTGTGCGTGTGTGTGTGTGTGTGTGTGTGTGTGTGTGTGTGTTTGCTTACGTGTGTGTGTATGTGTGCGTGTGTGTGTGTACGTGTGTGTGTATGTGTGAGGGTGTGTGTGTGTGTGTGTGAGAGAGAGAGAGAGCAAGAGAGAGAGAGAGAGAGAGAGAGAGAGAGAGAGAGTGAGTACAACCACATAATGAAACGAGTAATGGATGGAAAAGACACTTTTATGGTACACTACTCCTGATCACAATGTGTTGTTGACCCAGGAAAACAGGTCGCGTAAAACGAAATTACTACATTTAGTCAATCTGTGAAACTCACAGAATGAAATTGAACGTATTGCATGTTTTCAGACGTATAGCTTTGTCAAAACCGCTGACACGTTTAAGAGAAAGGCGTGCTGAAAGTGACAAGCCAGTAAAGCGCGTTTTTCTGTTTTCTTTTGAACTTTTTGAGCTTGATTTTAATACAAATATTACAAATCTGTATGTCTTTGGATTCGGGAAATAATAAAGAAATAATAAAGAATAAGTTGTAAGCATTTTTTTTGATTGATTACAAATATTCCTATTCTTATTAGTTTCAGATTGGTAATTACCAAATTCATTAAATGATGTTTAAGCTTCCAATCTAAAATGACTCGTCTCAACATGCTATCAGCGCTTCCTATTTTTTTCATATATATATATGTGTGTGTGTGTGTGTGTGTGTGTGTGTGTGTGTGCGCGTCTGTGTCCTTACTCGCGCGTGAATGTGTATGTGTGTGTGTGTGTGTGTGTATGTGTATGTGTGATCGTGAGTGTGTGTGTGTGTGTGTGTGTGTGTGTGTGTGTGTGCGCGCGTCTGTGTCCTTACTTGCGCGCGCATGTATATATGTATATATATATATATATATGTGTGTGTGTGTGTGTGTGTGTGTGTGTGTGTGTGTGTGTGTGTGTGTGTGCATGTGCGTGTGTGTGTGTGCAATTGATTGTAGCCTTTTAGACGACCGGTTCATTGGTAAGTAGGGAACAATCAGCTCAAGCCAGATGTACGCTAAGTTTTAGCCGTCTTTCAGATGCAAGGTGTTCTCGATGCGGGCTAAGGAACTGTGAGATGATCGAACTTCCATGTGGCCATCCCCTTTGCTGCAAGGCGTGCTTCAACGCCTACTGGTGTTCGGTCCCGCGACCCGCGCAATGTCCTGTGTGCCATCGAACGATGACAGACCACAACTCCCTGCGCAACCTATTTTAAAACAAAAGAAAACAAAATTTTGAGACATCGGAATGATCAGAAAAAAAGTTAAATAAAGCTTTTTACGAACTTCCAATAAAAATAATCTCGAAATTTTAGGGAATGTGTTGTTTTAATTGTTTTGGCAAATGGTATTTCTTAGGGGCAAAACACTTTGCCTTGGCTCACAAAACATGGACATACACACACACACACACACACACACACATACACACACTCACACTCACACACGCAAGATCGCACGTACTCACAAACAAACACATAAACACATGCAGTCGCTCACACTTACACACACGCACAAACACACAAACACTCACACACACACACACACACACACTCACGCGCATGCACACTCACGCACGCACCCACTCCCCTACACGTACACACACGCACGAACGCATACACACACAGACCGCACACACACACACACACCAACATACACACACATACACACACACAGACCGCACACACACATAGATACACACGCACACACAGACACACATACACACACACACACACCATATTTGAACAGCATTAATGTCAGAATACATACGCACACACACGCACACGCACACGCACACACACACTATGTTTTTCGTTCTTCAAAGAATGTTGCTGTGAGAAGGGAGACAATTCACGTCCTTTCACATTGTGACCAACCCGAAGACAACTCATGCCTAGCTCCCCTACAAGGTCACAAGTTCTCAACCAAAAATCGATGCGCGCACGGGCGCGCGTGCGTACGTGTGGATGCGTGCGTGGGTGCATGGGTGCGTGTGCGTGCGTGGGTGCATGGGTCCGTGTGCGTGTGTGTGTGTGTGTGGGTTAAAGCAACACAGTTGCGGTGAACAAACCAAAATATGAGTCAGTAGAATAAGTCTCAAAACACACACACACACACACACACGCACGCACGCACACACACACACACACACACACACACACACACACACACACACACACACATACACACATAAAACAACAGTCGTCTAGATTCCCAGTCTATCTAAAAACATTTACTCAACTGAAACTGAATGTATAAAGACGGGCTATTGCTCTCACACACCACGTGTTTGAATGGGTGGCATTGACACACATGCTATAAACTAATCCTCAACAGATCAATCATCCATGGTTGTCTGCATGAAATTTCACTGTGCGGTGTGCGTAACGAAATAACTCCCTTCGACTATGCAGCAATTGTGCGCGTTCGCAAGGTAAAGGTGACACAATCCATGCACTCAATCGATCAACCTTTGTTGAAACACAATTAAGACAGGGGGGGGGGGGGGGGGGGTTGCAACTAATCTGGATGTAATACGCATGCTTTTCCTTCTGAAGCCAGGTTGGTTGCTTTATTCTGACTGTACGAGGGCTGTCTCAAAAGCTCGTAGCCTACATATGAATCGATATATGTTAGCTAGTGCTGGCACACACATTGTAGCAGTTAACACATGAATGTCGTCGTAAATTTCATAACGCCATCAGCAGTCACCGAAAGCGGTTTAAAGGTCATTGCCTCAGAAACCGGAAAAAAAAACAATGCAGCACCGAGCGGCAAATTACTTGCAGAACAAAGGGTGCCAAAACCTCAGAAGAATATTGAAAAGGCTTATGAAAAAAGCGCCTTTCTATGCTTAATAGAGTTCAAAGCCGCAGCTGAGTTGTGTGTTTGCGCGTTTTGAAACAAGACACCTCTGATCAGCTTTTGATTTCGTGTAGCAACTACACCGTCTGGCAACTGTCGAAACATAATAACGTTTGGCACATTTTACTAACAGTATGGCTCCTTTCTGGAAAATTAACCAAACGATTTCCTATGTAATCCCAAAAGACAGACACCATGGTTGGGGGCGAGTCCCAGTGCTTCCTGTCTAGACTGCTGTTTGGTGTCAAGTAATCAATGATAGAGGTGAAAAGATTAGGGCAAAAGAAGTAAATTTAAATTTTTTATTTATATTTTTATTTTTTTTAAACCCTTTCTTTAAGCTGTTGATTTAAAAATGTAAGAAAAAAGAAAAAAAAGAAAGAGGGAGAAGGAAAAAAAAAGAAAAAAGGAAACTGAGCTGAAAATTAGGAATAAATTTATGTTATGATTATTTTTATTTATTTATTTATTTAAACATATTAGTTTACTGATAAAGTTTGTTGATTTAAAAATGTACACATTTGACAGAGAAAAGAAAAGACCTATGAAGAAGGTTTGCTCCAAGCCACACACCGAAAAAAAACAAAAACAAAAAACAAAGGCAAAAAATAATTGTAGTAGCAAACCTGCATGCAACTGAGGTTTAAAAAAAAAAAGAAAAAAAAATATGAATGACGAAGATTCTATTTTTATTTCCCGCCAAATCAATGTGGTCACACGGGATCAGACGAGGACACAAGCGACATTTTGGAATAACTGGGAAGTCACGACAAGCACTTGTTTCATTGAACTGATAAGCCTTTGATCACCATTGATCATGGGTGATAAAAAAAACCACACCCGACAGTTCTTCGTAAGGCGAAACTGACATCGGAGCCTGTTCAGGCCATACAGATCGGGAAAAGACTGATTCTTCTCCTGCACCTGGCTCAGAAAATGGCGGCGTTGATGCACCATGTGCACAGCGTGCCTTGCTACGACCACAATTTGCTCATCAGAGCGAGCAGGTAGGCTTACTTACACGGCAGGGTGGTCCATAAACGTTTACCTATTTTCATTTTGCTCTAAAACATTTATTTTGTAGATTTTAGTTTAAGTTTCAGAGAAAACATGGAAGAGACCTCGGAATGTATGAGGTTATCTCATGTATCTGTTTAGATGACATTATAAGATGTTTGATGGGTTGTTGACAGACCAGCTTTTTTGTCTGTCTGAGGGGGAGCATATCGTCTTTTGTTTCATATTTATTGACCAAGGCCGAAGACCGCGGTCAATAAATATGAAACAAAAGTCGATATGCCCCCCGAGGAACGACACAAATGCTGGTCTGTCAGCGAAGGAAAGAACCGCGATTTTGTTTCCGACTCATTGCCTCTTTGTTTTTCATTAGACCTGTCGTTCTGCTTGCTCGGCTTTGTTAGATGTTTGCATATCTTGTTGCTATGTTCTTTGTTTTTATTATGATTTCTTATTTGAGCTTCATTTATCGATACAACGTCTTGTGCACGGGTCAACATGTGCGTGTCAGGGTCAATTGGTGTCACAAAGATGTGAGTAGGTATTTGGAGACAGGGTTGAGTTTTGTAAATACGTCGTGATTTTAACCTCCCTAAAAAATTTGATTGTTGATGCGTAGACAGGTTTGAAGAGATAGCACGGGTTTCGTGTGATTCACGAGAAATAGCCCTGGCTTAACAGAATTGTGTTCACGAGTTTGTATGAGAGGGCAAATGGGCCCAAACGGAGCGCTCATTTAAAGGCACAGTAAGCCTCCCGTAAACCATCACAGAGCTCCCCGAGCGTCTAAATACAGTACAAGCATACTTCCATTTGAACGCTCACCGAACGGGAACATCCTGGCTGCTTTCTGTCGAGCGTGAGACATTTTCCAAGAATTTATTTTCGTAGACTTGTTCCGTTAAAGGCAGAGTAAGCCTCCCGTAAACCATCACAGATACGGTCAGGCTTTTACACACAGTACAAACACCATTTCATTTAAACACTCACCAATTGAGAACATCCTAGGTGCCCTCCGTAAAGAGCGAACAATTTTCAAAGAATTTATTTTTGCGTGGTTTATCTTACCCCTGAGCCATCGTGAACCCGTGTTATCCAGTTTTCCCTTTTCACAATGCAGTCGTCATAGTTAGTCATTTGAATGCGACTCGACGTGAGCTTATCTACAATAGCACGTTTTTTTTTTATGCACGAAACAACGGCTGTGGTTCACAAGAACTCCAGCGATGGCTTTTGACTGTTGAGAGGAACGGCGATTTGCACTGATAAACCGGCCGTCGTCTGCTACGACCCTTGCGTGACCCTGCTTCCGGGCTTTTCTTTTTTTAAACTTTCACAACTTCGAATTGTTCTGATCTTGTCTTGATGAAAAACGAATTCTTTTATGATTAAAGAATGTTTGTGTAACAAGCTGTCAATTTATTATTTAGATTTTAAAAGTTAGGTCTAGCGCAAAAACGAGGCGCCGTTGTTGTTAACGGAACAAGTCTACGAAAATAAATTCTTTGAAAATGTCTCACGCTCGACAGAAAGCAGCCAGGATGTTCCCGTTCGGTGAGCGTTCAAATGGAAGTATGCTTGTACTGTATTTAGACGCTCGGGGAGCTCTGTGATGGTTTACGGGAGGCTTACTGTGCCTTTAACAACAACGGCGCCTCGTTTTTGCGCTAGACCTAACTTTTAAAATCTAAATAATAAATTGACAGCTTGTTACACAAACATTCTTTAATCATAAAAGAATTCGTTTTTCATCAAGACAAGATCAGAACAATTTGAAGTTGTGAAAGTTTAAAAAAAGAAAAGCCCGGAAGCAGGGTCACGCAAGGGTCGTAGCAGACGACGGCCGGTTTATCAGTGCAAATCGCCGTTCCTCTCAACAGTCAAAAGCCATCGCTAGAGTTCTTGTGAACCACAGCCGTTGTTTCGTGCATAAAAAAACGTGCTATTGTAGATAAGCTCACGTCGAGTCGCATTCAAATGACTAACTATGACGACTGCATTGTGAAAAGGGAAAACTGGATCACACGGGTTCACGATGGCTCAGGGGTAAGATAAACCACGCAAAAATAAATTCTTTGAAAATTGTTCGCTCTTTACGGAGGGCACCTAGGATGTTCTCAATTGGTGAGTGTTTAAATGAAAGGGTGTTTGTACTGTGTGTAAAAGCCTGACCGTATCTGTGATGGTTTACGGGAGGCTTACTCTGCCTTTAATGAGGGCGAAATAAGTGAGGGCGCCTAAAATGAGCGCTCAAGTTAAGGATTGATTGGCTGGTAAAAATAGTTAGCCAATCAAATCACATTTCTTAAGATTCGCCCGCATTTAATTCGCGCTCCAAAAAGGAGGGCGCAGTTTATTCGCCCGCAGTCACTGCGCGCTCCTTTTTGGAGCGCGTAGCTTATCAATATGGACCAAATAGTGTCAAACTGCGCCCGCATTTATACTATGGAATCACGTGTATTAAGTGATTACAATAGTATTATATGAACTGTGAGAACTTTGTGAGTGGAAATTTGGTATTTCTGTTATTGATGTGAAGAATGTGTATTGCTTTTTTGTGAGGATAAATAATAAGTCTGTATCCTCCAAATTGTGTGTGTGGAGTGTATTGAATTAGAGTGAAAGGAGGCAGTTTAAATAGATAGGGATAGCATTAGTAAAAGTAACTTCTCTAATTTCATATACCACTTCATGACAATTGGTTTGACTTGAACTTGACGTTCGTGTTTCTCCGAACGTCTGTGTATCGAAACACAGATACACGCACTCCATGACTTTGTAAGAAGACAAAACATATCGCTAGGTTTAATTTGTTTGTGATGAATTTATGACCTTTCATGAAGTAGTTTTGTTTTTTGTTTACTTTTGCCAGTTTGCCAGTTCGTTTTTGGAACTTTGCAAAGCAGTGTCGTCTGTCTAGGTCTGGGGAAACGCCAATGAAAAGAGCCGAAGAATCCCCGAGCGTTTCTATTGGGTTTGCTTTTGATTATCCATGTATAACCTGCTTCCTGCAACTATGGTAACCGGGGATTTATTGCATGGGGAACATGAGATTTATTTCCCAGGTGTTTGTGAATGAAAACTCGTGAAAATGATGACAAGGATTATTGTCATAATTTTCACGAGTTTTCATTCACAAACACCTGGGAAATAAATCTCATGTTCCCCATGTAGTTTAGAGTTACTGTTTGTTTCTCTTTCGGTTCGGTGAGACAGCAGTTTTTGCCAGTTACTGAGTCAGCGTTTGCCCCTGATATTTTGCTAGGTTAGGAAACCCCGTAGTTATTTAGATGCAGAGAGGGAAGGAGGTTAGGATTGAACAGAAGGCTATAGTCCATGAGCTGAGTCCAGAAGTGTTTCACCCCCCCCCCCCCCCCCCCCCCCTGTTAAAAATGTCATAGTGATTTTGTGGACCCTTAGGGTGTATAGAACACGAACTTTGACGTTACTAAGAAATATTTTGCGGACTGCTATGTTTTCTACCTTAATTTTAAAGGGTACCCCCACCGTGTTCTGTACAAGCTTTTGGTCGGTCCGTAAACTGTAATGCAATTTGGTGATCAACTGTGGCGTTATTTCTTAAGCTAAGATATCGTTGTTTTCGCGTATGTTGACAACAATGATTTCTGCACGATACACAACAATCAGAACGACAATAACCACAACACTCTGACCACAGTAAAGGCACGCGTGCACCCACCATATCTCGAACGGTGCGAACTGTCGATTTGCCGAAATATCTTCGATAAAGTTTTTCTCTGCAAAATTGTGCAGCATATTGGAAATAAAGTACAATGCAGTTCAAAAGTAGACTTTATAGCCGTTCTTTCGAGCTATCCCACGTTACCACAAGATTATTCTGACGTACACTATGGTGGGTTTATCTCCCCCACCCCCGATTTGGCTTTGACGCAAAATGCATTCTTCTTTGGCGATTTCTGAGGGCCCCAAAGGGGGGGTATCATCACGATCACGGGAAGGGAAATTTTAGCTTTCACGATCACAGTTACCTTGATTTTTGTTTTCACGATCACAAACACCTTGACGAATAGAGGATCATAGAGTGATGTAGCTGTGAAAAATGTGTTGAAAATAAAATGCTTTGCAATAATGCCCATCACGATCACGAAAACAAATGACGATCACGATCACGAGACTTGATTTTTTTTGTCATCACGGATCACGGGCAAAGTCCCATCACGATCACAGAAATGGAAATTTCGGCAATCACGGTCACAGAAAGGTCAAAAAACGACAATCACGATCACGATTTTAAACCCTTTGGGGCCCTCATGTATGCACGCGTCGCGTGTATAAATAATGAAATGTGTATACTTTTAAGTTCTCTGTGTAGTAATACTATCCTTCATTTGAATCATGTAACTTGATGAACATAATAGGTCATTAGGGCACCAATGATGACCCATCTCTCGAACGGAGTCAACTGTCAATTTGCTAAAATATTGTCAATACACTCTCTCTCTCAACAATTGTGCAGTTTATTGGAAACAAAATACAATGTATTTCGAAAGAAGAATTTCTTGCCGTTCTTTTGAGCTATCCCACATTACCATAGGACTATTCGACCCACCCACTGTTTCTGTTAACTGGTACTTATACAGTGGTACTTACACCGCCGCTGTGTGTGTGTGTGTGTGACTGTTCTTTTACCATCAGTGTGTCTGTGCGCTGTAAAGACCGTCGGGTCGATAATTTGTGAATGTAACGTATTGTTTTGTCAATAACAAACGTTCCAACAACCTACCTTTCTTGTTTTTTTATTCTGAATTTTGAAACGTTGGCAGTCTCTTTGTTTTTGGATTTATGCTTTCAACATTAAGCCAGTTTTGACTAAAAGTTTTGAAAAACACTGTAATTCAAGATAGTGTTGGCTGTATATATTATTTTCAGATAGACTTGACATTAAGATTATGAGGACTGGGTGGCCGAGTGGTAACGCACTTGCGCTCGGAAGCGAGAGGTTGCGAGTTTGACCCTGGGTCAGGGCGTTAGCAATTTTCTCCCCCCTTTCCTAACCTAGGTGGTGGGTTCAATTAATTAATTAACACGGCTGTTCCTGGCTTGTTTTTAAGGCCCGCGATGGGGAGTGGTAAAAATAGCCAGCGGCGCGATATCACTGCTTGCAGACTGTTAGCCCGCACTACCAAAGACTTTGTCTGCGCATTGCCGTTTGTGTTGTGCTGCGAGGCATATCAGCGCAGTTCAACGTTGCCAGAGACCAAAGAAGCGCTTTACTCTACCTAGCAGCGGCGGCTTACTGGAGGAATGTTCATTATCTGTGCTCGCCTACCAGCAGACCACAGGCACACCCAATAAAGTTCGGACTTGTACTGGCAGAGCGCGAATGCAAATTCTTGTAGGCGTACATAGACACAACATAACATATACAGACAATAACGCCCACAACACTTCAACAGCATATGAATGGAATACAAACAAATCCGCAAATCGCGCACAATACACCAGTTAAAAAAATAAGGATTACCAAAACGGCGTGCAGAAACTACACTGACTCGGAGAGGAGAAACATTTATCACACGATGTGGATAGCAAACATTAAAATAAAACAGACAAGTCAAGCATAAAATAAACACAAATACTGAAAACACAATAAATAAGGGTGAAACAAACAAAAAGAGATGCTTGCCGACAGTCAGTGTGTGTGTACGTGGTTTGTGCGTCAGCGGTGCGTGCCAGTGTGTGTGTGCGGGCGCGCGTGCGTGCGACGTGCGTACGTTCTTGCGTGCGTGCGTGCGTTTGAATGAGAAAGAAGAGAGAGAGAGAGAGGATTGAAGAATGAGGCCACGGTATCTGTCACATGAATATAGACACACACACACACATCTGGTATGAAACACTGACTCACCGAAAGCTGAGTTCCGTTATTCTGTAACTACGCGTACGGGAAGTCAAAGGCTACTCCATCCTGGTTAGGTAATCCAATTGATAGAATCCGTGTATTAAACACTGGCACACAACCATTAGAGGGTCTCGATTGTCTGCTCCTCTGCTCCAACCAATACTAGTGTCAGTTCTCTGATGATTTTAAGTCATTTTCTGAGGGGATAACACTTGACCGTTTTGGCGAATACCGCCACATGATAACATTTGGAACAGAAAGTCCGTGAGAAAAAATCGGCATTCGTTTCTTCTGCGATGTTTAGGCCGTAAAACCTTGCTAGATCCGACTCATACTTTATGCACAATTTTGCTGGGTTAGAGTCGTACTTTCTCTTCGATCTTTCTCCACATATTCTGCAGAGAGCTTGGAGTCTCTCAAAGTGAAGGCTTTCTACATGCGCCTGTGAAGCCATACTCACAGTACTCCAGCTACGAGAAATGTGGGAAGCGACACACAAGCCAATAAGTACAAGCAGGTTTAAACGTCCAGGAAATAAAACACACAATCATGTTTCACTTCTGTGTGATAGAACTTTCATTCACACAATAAAATCCAAAGTTTGAAGGTAACTGAAAGTGGGGTTTGGCCGCCGGGTAACATTTTATAACAACACACATCGCAGATATGTCCACATCGTACTATAAGTACTAGTATCAAAGAGAGAAACAACACCTGATTAGAAAAATCCTCATAGAAATAAAACACAAGGCAGAGCTAGCCCCATTTTCCTTCTGTTGGATAGAAATACCATTCACTCAATGAAATCCAAAGTTTGAAGGTAATTAAAACTTGAATGTTGACGCAGGGTAACATTTTTTAACACCACACATCGTGGATATGTCCAAGTCATATTATGAGTAAAAAATTCAGAAAGAGAGAAGCAACACCTAATCACATCCTCCTAGAAATAAAACACAATGGAGAGCGTGCCCCATTTCTCTTTCACTTCAAGGAACAACCATTCATAGACAAAATTCCAGAGTATGAACACAAACACAACTTGCAGTCCAGAGCGAAGATGATTTAAACACACCAAATTGTGAAAAAACACACACAGCACTTCCCCGGACACACGCACGCAAGAAGGAAATAAGAGGGAAAGTTCTCAGATAGGGCTGGGCTGAGGTGTTAGGTTACAGCCTGCAGCTGGAAGCGGTAAGGGCTCGGTGCTATACTTTGCGCGGTCTGCCTGGCCAGCTAAAGCAGCAAAAAAGGGGCCATCGGAACAGCCGATCAAGTGCTAGTCTTTCGGATGAGACGAAAAACCGAGAACCCTTCGTGTACACTACATTGGGGTGTGCACGTTAAAGATCCCACGATTGACAAAAGGGTCTTTCCTGGCAAAATTGTATAGGCATAGATAAAAATGTCCACCAAAATACCCTTGTGACTTGGAATAATAGGCCGTGAAAAGTAGGATATGCTGGCCGATGTGAACGCGTGATGTATTGTGTAAAAAAAAATTCCGTCTCACACGGCTTAAATAAATCCCTGCGCGATATAAATTGCATAAAATAAAAATAAATAAATAAATCCCTGCGTTTAGAACTGTACCTACAGAATACGCGCGATATAAGCCTCATATTGATTGATTGATTGAAGATCAAAGTGATCGTGGAGAGTTATTTTTTGTTCTGCTGTTTAAATAGAAAATATATAAAGTTAAATGTGCATAATTATTTCTTTTTGTAAAACTTGTTCTTACAATTATAAGGCAAATTTGTATTAGTATCACTACTTTGATAAAGTGATGCATGTGCGCCCAGGGGAGGCTACCGCTCCTTTCACAGTCAACACCGGTTATTGTAGAGTTCTGTTTGTGATGGAGTCTGGTGGTTTCCGATTGTCTGTATGTTCATGGAAACCTTCGGGTTTGCATAACAGTTTTTATAGGGCTAAGAAATTAGCTCTAACATTTTCAATCCTGTTTGATTGCACTTCGCTTCCCGAGGTGATCGTAGTGTTTCGGCACTCGGTTACATCTGGCGCTGCGAGCAGGATGGGACTCGGCATGATATGTTCAGGTAATGGCATAATATGACCACTGAACATTTTCGTGCTGTTCCCATTCTGCGAACTTGGGATGGACAGTGGTCCCCCGGTTCGGAACTTCGGGACGAAGTTCATTCAAACAGGGGAGGCTACCGCTCCTTTCACAGCAGACTCTGCACCCGAGTTGTTGGCCTTTAAGTCAACACCGGTGGATTGTAGAATTCTGTTTGTGATGGGGTCTGGTGGTTTCCGATTGTCTGTATGTTCATGGAAACCTTCGGGTTTGCATAACAGTTTTTATAGGGCTAAGAAATTAGCTCTCAATCCTGTTTGATTGCACTTCGCTTCACGAGGTGATCGTAGTGTTTCGGCACTCGGTTACACATGGTTCATACAAGTGATCTTTTGCTAACTAAATGTTTGATTTGCATCACTGAGTTCCTTGTGTTGGTGTTCCTGTTGCTTTCTTTCTTTCTTTGGAGTTTTACGTCGTTTTCAACCACGAAAGTTATATCGCGACGGGGTTCTTGTTGCTGACCTCTCTCTCTCTTTCTTTCTCAGTATGGTTTGAAACAGTTTTGCGTGAGCACTCGCCATCTTGACACTGTATGACGTCACGAAAAATGTATTCATAAGCCAAGAGTTCCGCCAGTCTCGCGAAGAAAACGAGACACAATGGCGGGTCGTTTTGGGGAAGAAATGCGTCGCTTCAGGCACAAAAATCGGCGGATTACGGCCTTAGAAGATTCCGAAATAAACCAAACATTGTTGAAGACGGTAAGAAAGCGGTTTTCTAACTAACTGCACACATCGGGAAGTGTTCGGTCGCGCAGGAACACGATTCGAAGCGTTTTTGACGCTAAATTATTGGAATTCGGCCCGGGTTGGACACGGGTCAACTGTTCGTGCAGACCCAGAAACGGTATTCATGTCCCACCCCCGTACTGTCACCACGCTCTCTCTCTCTCTTTCCCTCTGTCTGTCTGTCTCTTTTTCTCTCTCTCTATCAGTATGGTTTGAAACATGACTGACTTAAGGTCGCGAATTAGAATCCGGGTAGGTCATGGGTCAACTGTTTGTGCAGACCCAGAGACGGTATCCATGTCCCACCCCCGTGTCACCACGGCAGATATTGTGCCCGTTAGGGTCAATGCTTGTTTTCTCTTTCTTGTAGCTGTTTGCTTGAAATAGGCAATACAAAAACCTATGCAATCTCAATGCACTCCATGCTTCTGCAGCTTGCCGCTCCAGAGTACAGCCGCGCTCAGTCTGTGAGAGCCCTGACATTCGTGTCAAGCAACCACCACCGGCATCAGAGGTCGACGATGCCACGTCAGATAAACTGCCTTGGTGGGAGCACGGTTCATCCGGGTTAGTGGGACCGTATTATTCTCTCCCTCCCTCCCATCTCTGTCTCTCTCTCTCACACACACCGAACACACACACACCCATGCATACAGTACACACACACACAAACGCAAACGCGCGAGCGATTATGATGCACACTCTCATTTGACTTATTCATAATGCTCAGGCAAGTTTGTTCTGTTGCTGGAAATTTTTTAAGTTTCAAGCCATTATTTAAGTTTACAAATTGTGAATCAAAGTGTGTTATGATGTGCTTTAACAGTAAACAGCGTCTGATTGGTTTTCTTTTTCTTTGTTTGTTATCTCTCCTGGACTGTGAGAGACGAGAACTATTGCCTTTAACATTAAAGATAAGGTTTCTTTGAGAAATCAAAGGTTATTTTTTGTCCTGCTTTTTAATAAATTGGAGTAATTTTAAAGCCAAAGGCCAAAAGTACGTCACAGTAAAGTTATATCCGGTTTCTACAAAAAACTAGATAACGTCCATGATTTGTGAGAACACAAGCAGCGTGTAACACCGGAGGGAAGTAAGCGATCTGCAGTTTTGTCAAAAACTAAATGTTTAATTTGTGATTTGGAAATCATTGCTAAACTGACCCCAGAGGAAAGGATATAAAACTAAACTTGGCAACACAATTATTGCAACACATTACGAACCCAAATTAAAGCATCAATTCCTGTGTCATTTCATTATAAGTTTGTATGCCAGTTAAGCTAGGTCGTTCACATAACTATCAGGATCACCTTTTGGATTAAAGATTTTTTTTACAGGGATCGCGTGACCACCGCTCAAATAAGGGTACCCTCAAAATCGACCAGACAAAAACGGAAGGGCCGAATGAAAAATCGACAAAAAATCACAATAGGCAAACCTTTGCAGCTTTGACATACGAGAAAGAAGTCAAATCAATTATCTACCCTGGACAGATTGTTTTGTTTAGCTATACCTTGCGTATTTTGTGTGCTATGCTAATCCTACTGATGCAGGTGTCGATCGTAAGAGCGGTCAAAAACGGGACTTTTTGCGTCATTGTTTAGGGGTATCATGAGAAAGAAAAAAACGCTGCACTTTAGCAATTATGTTTGACATTTTACTTAAATTGACGATTCACACTTTAATTAGATTGTAACAAGAACACTTGGAACTATAAGAAATACTTTATTACATGATTGTTTTTGCCCTTGTCCCTTATTCCATCCAGTTATGCCAGGGTGCTCTTTTAAAAGTAAGGCCCAGGCCAGTCTTGCTGTTCATACAATATACAGACGGAGTTTTATGTGGGGCGTTTGCAGCACCAGACACGGGCAGCCGAAAGAGGAAGACGTATGTGGAACCTCTGATCAAGATGCAGCGACAGCTCGTGTGAACGTCCGTGGCCGTGCCATCACCGACAACCATTTTCTCGATGATCCTGAGTTCCAGGAACTACTGTCAGAAGCTCCAGTTCAAGTTTGTAAGTCGTTTTTTGTGCGTCAGTTATCTTATTCAAGTCGATAAACCTACGAGTTGTACCTTATTATAATTGCAAGTATCGAACAAACACCCACCCCCTTACTTTGGGTCAAAAACTGTATATAGTCTAAGGGCATCGGCCTAGTTCCTTGTAGACGCAAACCCCCACAAATTGACCAGTGGTGTCTGGAAAAACAAGGGTTTTGTTACTTGTATGTACATCTCCGCACGCAACATGGACATATCATCCAGTGTGTAATAACACGACCACGCGATGCAATCATTGACAGGGTTCGTACAGGTGCTTGGTATCCTTGAAAGTTTTATGATTTGCAGGGGTCAATTTCAAGTCATTGAAAGTCCTTGAAAACTTGCCATGGTCCATTAAAGTCCTTAAAAACCCAAACCCCTAGCGTATCAGTGTGTCGAGACTAATGTGTGGTTAACACTTGCAGCTCATGGGTTCGGTTCTACCTGCATGCGCGCTTGGTAACTAGCTTTCATTTGTTCAGTCTGATTAACTGTGAACTTAAACAAGGTAAATGTTTCTGCTCATCAGCGCTTCCTGTAAAATAACTTTTCAGCTGTCATACTCATGCCTATCCTTTCTCGTTGCAGGCCAAAAATCGTCAGATGCAATAGCTGACGTCACAGCTGAATGCAGTCAGAGAAGGTCGGCGGGTCAGCGTTCATCGGTGCAGCCACAGCCCTCCAGGTTTGATGGAACTATGTTTGTGTCTCCTAAGTCAAATTAGAGTCACCTTTGTTAAGTTCGTTAGCTGTGATTTCGTTCAGTTTCATTGAATATATTCGCCGTAGTGGCATAGAATACCGGAGAAAAATCTACCAAGCAGCACCAAACAGTAGATGGCATTTGACACTGACCGAGACGGCCTCTGAAATCGCGCTATAGCAGACGAGTTAAACAATCACGGCCGGCTGTCGGTAACCTGTGTCAAATGTAATATGTTTTTCAAAAGTACAATCTAAAATGTACAGAAATTCCAACTAAACGAGATATTATACATATATGTATAAAATCTCGCTTAGTTTGAATTTCTGTTATGTTTTACGATAGTGCGCACACATTGCTGCATTCTCTTGTCTGGTCCAGCTGCCTAAGTATGAGTTTTAGTCAACCTCTGATATCATCAAAGAAAGGAAATCTAATGTTCAATCGATACATGTTTATTCCAACGCACAGGATACAGTCCCAACTATGCCCTTGCAGCTTGACATGAGTCAACCAGACTGTCACTATGTCGAGAGGCCATCAGGCCCTGAAAGTGTGTGAACTTTTACAGTTCCGTCTTCAAAAGTGTTCATCAAATTTACCATTTTTAAAACCGAAATCGACTACGCCTGAAGTCAAATTACTAATTATAACCAATGGTTTCTGTTAACTTTAACAAATACTGCACAACCTGTCACAAATTCCAATAGGGTGTTATCAGGAGGTTGCAAATAAGTTGTGTTTTGAAAAGCATTGCTATTAGTATTCGATTGATTGCACAAAAAAAGAAGTTGTCAACATCAGTCAATAACGATTTTTGTGCACCAATTAATCAAAATTCTTTATTTATAATCAATTCTTTTTTTCTCTCTTGGAAGTTTAAAAATGTGATCATCTGCTTCAAACAGGCATGACTTACCGGATGAGCTGGAAGGTCTGGTGCTGGATCTGGAAGAACTAAACAGGACTGGTCTCCCCACACAGACCACCGCAGAGGAGCTGCTAAGGCAGGCCAGTGAGACTCAGAAAGAAAGGCTTAGGCGCCGGCCCATACTAGACAGTCTTAGCTCAAGCCTGTTTACAGGTAAGCAGTGACTGTTGATTCTCATTTTATTCTTTTTTAATTACCAGACTTGACAAAACAACACCAGCGGATGTAATGCAATGTTAGGCAGACTAAATATAAAGCCATGCAAGTATGCTCTGTTCTCTGCTAAATGCATTCACATACTTCCAGTGCTGGTATCAAAATACCAATCATATTGTTTACTAAAAAATTGTACAACTTCTCATCAGTCAGATAGATGCAGGGTTTTTTGGAAGTTTAATTTTGTAATCGTGTCAGTGAATGTGCTGTGTTAGACAGCTCATACAGAGCTTCCATGTGTCAAAACATGTACTATATATATATATATGTTCTGCGCGAACTTAGAATCCGGTTTCATTCTAGAATGGACCGGGTCCAGGTTGGAATTCTAACCCTGCGCAAGTACAGGGGTGCCATTCTAGAATGAAACCCTTGTTGCTGGTCCATTCTAGAATCGGCCGTGCGCAAGGTTGGAATTTGGGTCCAAGTTGGAATAGTCATTTCAGTTAGACTATCACACAGCCAAAGCCACAAATGTGGATTTTCTGTTTGTTTTTGTTTTGTGTGTGTTTGGTTGGGTTTTTTTTCCGGGTTTTTTACACTTTACTCAAAGACATCGTGAATTGGGATTGTGATGTTCTGAAAGTGATTACGGTTTTGAGAGACACTCAGCACTGATCGCTACGAACGGAAATTTCCGGACTGACAGTGTTTTGCCGATCTCGCTTGTAACTTTTAATCTTATTCATATACATGAAGTTGGTCTTCTGAATTGTGAAGATATAATGTCAACTTTTTTTTAAAAACCTGTAACAGCTCTATAACTCACTCTGTCCTTCTGTTGGTCTGTCTGTCAGTTAGTCGGTCTGACCGTCTGTCTGTCTGTCTGTCTGTCAAAAAAATTGTCAAAAAACCGGACATTTCCGAGAGGGAGACAGCGCTGACATTGCAAGCGGCCGCAACCGGCTCTCATCACAAAAACAACTGCCCTGCAAACATTACCGCCCTGGTAGTCCCCCTTGCTATGGTCTGCCTTTGTTTATTGCGTACTCAGGAGTGTCAACTTTCTTGACATGACATGACATCGCAAGATCGCCAAAGGATTTTTTTCAGGGGTAGACAAATCAGCCCCATTTTATCAAAGGGAAGGTGTAGGTGGAGATAATTCAAGGGAAGACAACTCTGTCTTACCTACAAACATTACGGCCCCCTTTATTCAAGGGTTTCATTCTAGAATGGCACCCCTGTACTTGCGCAGGGTTAGAATTCCAACCTGGACCCGGTCCATTCTAGAATGAAACCGGATTCTAAGTTCGCGCAGAACATATATATGAAGACTTGCAAAAAGCATAGTCATAGTGATCGTCAAAGAACAAATACGAAACACCCTTCTTTTTCTGATTTGTGGAAGGGAATTAAACCACCAGATGTAACCGAGTATCTCGCTTTCGGTCATTTCCAGAGGACGACTACCTATGCGTTTTCTGCAGATGTGAGGAGGTCCAAGTATGCATTCTTGAATGTGGACATTGCTACTCGTGCCTGGACTGCTTCAAGAAGTACATCGAGCCAGTTCGCCCGCCTCGCTGTCTCGTGTGCAAACGGAGGAGCAAGTCCTATGATTTTAGATAATAAAATCTCCATCTGATAACAAAAACAAATCGACGAGTTCTTGTTATGCTTGTACATCCTGGTTTTCAAAATGTTTGAGCTACATAAAAACTCATGTAGGTCCTCTCAGATAAAATTAACGGAAACTGAAAATAACATGATCATATTATTTATACAAAAAGTGTCCTCTCTCTTTGCAGAGCATACTATTTGATATTTTGTGATGCTTTCAACAACAAGAAACTTGTTTTATGGGTGACATAACCATTTCAAAGCATGCCAGTTTAAAGGCACAGTAAGCCTCCCGTAAACTATCACAGATACTGTCAGGCTTTTACACACATTACAAACACCCTTCCATTTGAACGCTCACCGAACGGGAACATCCCAGGTGCCCTATGTAAAGAGCGAGCATTTTTTAAAGAATTCATTTTGCGGATTGTCTGATAACATAATCGGACCGTGGTGCGTTTTGGCGCTAGACCTAACTTTTAAAATCTAAATAAAAAATTGACAGCTTGTTACACGAACATTCTTAAATCATAAAAGAATTCTTTTTTCATCAAGACAGTACAATTCGAAGTTTTGAAAAAAGAAAAGCCTGGAAGCAGGGTCATGCAAGGTCGTGGTTCTCGTAGCAGACGACGGTTTATGCCTATCGCCAGTTCCTCTGAACAGTCAAAAGCCCGGCATCGCTAGAGTTCTTGTGAATCACAGCCGTTTGTTTCGTTTAGATTCAGAGGTACATTAAATAACGTACTATTGCAGATAAGCTTACAGCGAGTCGCATTCAAATTACAAACTGACGACTACATTGTGAAAAAAGGAAACTGGATCACACGGGTTCACAATGGCTCAGGGGTAAGATAAACCACGCAAAAATAAATTCTTTGAAAATTGCTCGCTCTTTACGGAGGGCACCTAGGATGTTCTCAAGCGGTGAGTGTTTGAATGAAAGGGTGTTTGTACTGTGTGTAAAAGCCTGACAGTATCTGCGATGGTTTACGGGAGGCTTACTGTGCCTTTAATTGTTTGTTTTCTTCTTGAATCACAGACAAAAAACATCTTCCTCAAGATTTTAGAGTGCCAATTAATTTTATTCAAGTTTGTAACGCTCTTTCAAATCTTGAACTTCCAGAGTTGTCATGTCACTGCTGTGCAGCACAGGCAAAATCCTCCCCTTTAGCTGCTGGCCAGCCGCTACCAGATACCCCCTGCTGCCAGACATTCCACTCCCACAGGGAAGGGTCAGTCAGTGGCAGCTGTTGGCACCAGCAGGCTGGCCCTTCTTTGGCCCCTATTAAAAACCCTGGATGTTTACAATTTTCAGTGATCTATTACAAGTGTTGGGAACTTTGTGGTTTCTCAGGATTAACTGTGTTAGTGAATTGAAACTTTAGAGTATGCACCAGAGCAAAAATGGTTTTAGTTACCGGTATTTTAAATGGAGTTTTTATTGTTGAAAGAGAGCAGGGTTCTGAGTTTTATTCACAGTGGTGGATGCACAGTGTTGTTGACAGCTTTGATGCTGTTACATGGGTTTTAACATACTATTCCTACTGTGTTTTGTGGTACCTGATTGTAGGTCTGTATTTTGAACTGTCATGAGCAGTGATGTGTAGGACTTAACTTTGGAAAAAAATAGTTTCTTTAAGGACAAACTGTGATTTGTGCATGTGTGTGTTCTTTTTCTGACTGGCAAAGGGACTTGAAAGATGGGTGTGGATTTTTTAGTTGTTTAAGTTCAGCACACTTCGTGATAAAAAGAAACTCTTCATACAAAAGAAGCAACTTGCGCCTATTTCAGAGCATTCGGCTCTGTTTTAAGATCCAATGGCAGGTCTCGGATTTTCCCTTTCTCTTTCTTTTCGGTTCCCTTTCTCTTCCCTTTCCTTTCCTTTGCGCAGACTACATTCTCTTTGTTGTGTATGTGGAGAAAGATCAAAAAAGAAATATGACACTGCAATGAAATTGTGTAGGTATGCTCATGAAGGAACAGCTAACCATTGTCTCTCCCCTCCTTAGAACAGCAGTGTCAAGTCCAAAGTAATGCAAATTAACCTGTATAAACTGGCCTAAATTACGGTGTCTCTTCATGGTTGTGATTTTGTAGAAGTGTGTATGTTCCTTCAGAGACAACAGAAAGGTGTTATTTCCTTCTTTGAGAAGTGTCTTTTTGTGTTCAAACAAGTTTGAATACTATGTACTGAAAAAGATCCCAGCCTGCTTCTGTGATACAGTTTTAAAGAATTCACTGTCAGCAACTGACTCAGTGACTGACTAATAGAATAAATAACCAGAGTTCTATAGACACAAACAGTGAATGTGAGAACCCTCTCTCTCTAAGTGTTTACACAAGCAACAGGAGTACCGTTAGCTGCTATCTTGCCTGGCGCAAGTGTGTTATTTATAGCGGGCCTACTGCCAGGCGTGAGATTGACCGGGTCACCCTGCCAGGCCAGCCCAGCTATATAAAGAGTGAGCTCTGCACAGCAGTGATGTCTAATTGTGCATGAACAGGAGAGGTAATTGAAACTATAACGAACTAATACACAAGTTAAAGAACCAAACAATTTGTGCGAACAACTTTTCAAACACATCAAGTATTGTATAACTACCAAAATAATGCCCGAACTCCCGCAAAATACAGAGGTAACTTCACTCTCTGGATCTCTTGCACACACACTACTCTCTCTCTCTCTCTCTCTTTCAATTAAATTGTGTCAGTGTCAGTCTCTCTCTCTCTCTCTCTCTCTCTCTCTCTCTCTCGCAGGTACTCTCACAACTTGCATTTAGATTAATTAACAATCACAAACAGGCATCAACCATCACCAAAAGTCTAGATTCAAAGTTTAGGAGATTCTGGAATGAATTAAACAATATATTCAGACTGAACCCTGTCATAGACACAGTGAAAATACTGTCTATAAAACGTTTCTTTGTGCACGTATTAGCATGAACCGCACATATTTTAGCTACATCTGTCCTCCCCACGCATGAAGACTGGTCGTTGACTCTGAGGCGTGTAGTCTCGTACTAAATGAAGCATCACAGACAGTGATACACAGAAAGAGTCGATAAGCAAACATAAAGCAATAATTGTGCTACAGTCGTTTGAAAGCCAGGAACTGCTAGCATCACAGACAGTGACATAATTCCGGAAATAATTACCTCTGTCAGGGATTTTATAGACTGTGCAGAGTTGTATTAGGCGTTTGGAACTTGTCGGTTTTGTGACATTAAAATATACCCTCATTATCATCATTACAGTATTGTTAGTTCTTGAAGATGATGCAAGCTAACTATATGAAGCACAGAAGGAATTCTCAGTGAAGATTACTATCGTCACTTCAGTTAATAATGAACTCAGATCTGCATGTTTATCAAAGAAAGACCGTTTTTACAGCGTCTGCTGAAAACCATGCCTTTTTCTTTCTAAAGCCTCAAATTAACTGGGCGAAGTCGACTACGCAAAGTATACTTCGCGAAGCTGGACGCACAAAGCTTTAGCACTGAGTTTTTGGTAAAAAGACTTCGGGCTCAATTAAGGACTGCCTTAAGACATATACATCAGAGTTCATCAGGCCCTTTTTACGGAAGCGCCAATTGCTATTCCCACAGACTTACATACAGTTAACTTGCCTCACCTTTAAGAATCACAAATCTTCCACAGGCAATACAAATCCTGACAAGAGTTATCTCCAAACACAAAAAGAAACATAAAATAGAATGTCTATAATGACCACCACATGAGCCAACCAAACAAAGTTGTTATCGAAAGACTTCAAAGAGAAATAAAACTTGTCGGGGGATCCTTTTGGGTTGTCGTAATAGGCAGGTTGCTGATTTCAAGAATCGGCGTATGAATGCCTAAATTGTGGGGTACAAACGGTCAAACATTAAAACCCCACTCGTGCATAAAACCTCGAGTGTAAGTGGGAGTTTCAGCCCATAAACAGAGATGAAGAAGAAATAAATTATCGAGCAATGGTTGCCAAGCAGGTTAGACTCTACATACAGTGGAACCCCCCCTTTTAAGACCCTGTTAATTCTCAAGACTTTTTGTTCATAACCTCTGTAGATTTACCCCCATTTTAATACTCCCTCCTTTTTAAGACTCCCTCCTTTTTAAGACTCCCTCCTTTTTAAGACTCCCTCCTTTTTAAGACCTGATTTTCTCAAATTTTGGGAGGTCTTAAAAGAGGGGTTCCACTGTATAAGATTTCCAAAGAGAACTTACCATGACTGTCCACCTCCTGTTCTCCGCTTCCTGCCACACCAGGGAATGCTGGTTGTCGTAGAAAACGTCGTCTGTCACCTCCTCCCCCTTCCGCGGCAAACAGTGCAGGAACACCCAGTCAGCACCCGCCTCCTTCAGCATCTGAAACACACCATTAACACTCAAAACTGGTAACAACACAGAAACGTCTACATGGGTACCGTCTCTGGGTCTGTACATAAAGTTGACTGTGGTCTTCCCGGCCTGGATTTGCAAAATATACAGGCCAGATTGGGGTGTGCACGTTAAAGATCCCACGATTGACAAAAGGGTCTTTCCTGGCAAAATTGTATAGACATATATAAAACAAGAAGAGCAAACGCTCGATCGAGTCACTTTCGCAGTTCTGAATATTATATGAGGCATCAGATGGACAGGAAGAAATTGCTATTCACAACACAATGAGTCACGTTCACATAAAATTTGAGCCCGGTCACTTTTATAGTTTCCGAGAAAAGCCCAACGTTAAGTTGTGTGTTGCCGAACAGAAAAGGCTAGTTATCTCCCTTGTTTTTCTGATAACGTTCGTAAAAGGCTACAGATGTAAATACTTTGATGTAAAGAATAATCCTACAAAGTTTCAATCACATCCGATGAACTTTGTCAAAGATATAAAATGTCTAATTTTTCCTTTGACGCTGACCTGTGACCTTGAAAAAGGTTAAAGGTCAACGAAACCATCGTTAAAGTGTAGAGGTCATTGGAGGTCACGACTAAACAAAATATGAGCCCGATCGCTTTGATAGTTTCCGAGAAAAGTCCAACGTTAAGGTGGTGTCTCCGTTCGGCCGGCCGAACGGCCGGCCGGACAGACTAACACTGACCGATTACATAGAGTCACTTTTTCTCAAGTGACTCAAAAAATGTTCACCAAATACCCGTGTGACTTGGAATAATAGGCCGTGAAAAGTATATACTCGCCTAACACGCTTGAGATTTACTGGCCGATGTGAATGCGTGATATATTGTGTAAAAAATTCCATCTCACACGGCATATTGTAAACGACATGAGCCTCCGTCTGGGAGGGTATGTGCGTAGAAATACTCACAAATATAAAAAAAATAATATATAAATACATGTACAAACAACTCTAACTGTGAATTCTAACTCTAGCTGGTTATATTAAGTCTGTACATAAAAGAGGGGGTTGCTCTTGTAACAAAGCTCACATCGTTATCAACATATCAGAGGGTAAAAAACCTCAATTCAATTGGTCCTCTAAGCCTAACAACCGGTTCGTACATACACACAAGGAATGCTTGCTGTCGGCTTAGCAAGTAAGCAAGGCTGTATATAATAAAAGGATTTTGTGTGAGCCAGGCAAGAATCTTACACGAACAGTTGATACAGTGTAACCCCCCTTTTAAGACCCCCCAAATTAAAACTCCCTCATTTTTAAGACCTTGTTTTCTCAGACTTTCCATTCATAACCTCTGTAAAATGACCCCCATATTAAGACTCCCTCCTTTTTAAGACCCACTTTTAAAAGATTTTTTGAGGTCTTAAAAGCGGGGTTCCACTGTACCAAACAAATCATCTGCAGGCATTGGTGATCGAACCGCTAGTGGGACTAGCAGCCGTGCAGTCATTATTTTCCCGCAAAGCAAGCACCTCCACAAGGACACTCGCCTACTCTTGCTAAATCCTATAGCCTTCCTAAGCAGTTCAGGGGAGACAAATTCAGTCCCCTTGAACGCTAATCCTTACTTCACTCACCAAATCTCGCAGCCGAGATTCGGAGGTCTATTGGTAATTCATGCGTGTCAACTTACCTTTCGTGACACCTGGTAACCACGGAAATCTTCCAGTCGTTTTTGTTTCTCTTCCTCCTGCCCCATGCTGACCCAGGTATCAGTGATGATGGCGTCTGCCCGGTACACTGCCTCCATCGGGTCGTTAGTTATGGTCAGGTTGGCGCCACTCTGCAATTTATACAGGACATGATGAACAGTGCTTTCAAAAGCAAGGATTAAATTGTATGCACAGTGGTTTGTGTAAGAGTGCAAACAGAAATTGTTCAAGGGCTACACACACACACACTTACAAGTTACAACCAAATGTGTGCACCCATACATACACACACACACCAAAATGCATACCATAACACACACACACACACACACACACACACACACACACTAGCAAACACACGCACACAGTTTTATCTCACTACAAAACAGACACATCGTATCTATTGGACAGCACCAAACTGGTCCAAGATCAACTTCCATTTAAGATACATGCAGCTGCACTGTGGTAAAAAAAAGAACCATGCACAAGAAGCACCAACTTACAGCTGCAGCAAACTTCACTGCATCATGTACGATGTTGCTGTCTGCCTCATAACCCTGCAACAAAAGTACACAATTAATGGAACACTTGACGTGAGTCTAAATAAGGAGTTATCATAACTGTGCATATTGAATTCATGCAACCCTCAGCAGTTAATGCCTTAGTGCAAAAGTGACTGCTTCACAAAGTTCTGAATCATTGTGTGGTACTATCTTTTTATTTGTACACACTTTTTTCTTTACTTTCTAATGAAAGCTTTATAAATGGGCCTCGATTTTCCAACTTGCTATCCAAGTAAAACGCAGTCTCTTCAAAATGTTGAGCAAGCACATAATTACCTCCCTTGATTCAGCACAACGTTCGTTTGTGGTTTGGTTCTCAATACTGGTACTCATTCTGGTGCTCTAGCTTACTCAGAAGAAAACGCCACACAGCAACAACCTATTGACAAGCTAAACAGGAGCAAATTTCAGCTGGCTTCTGTTTCCCACAAACTTTTTTTCATAAGCATCGATCCTACCATAGATCTCGTCCCAGATAACCACATCAGTTGAAGCAATGTTAAATCAAATCAACTGCACGAGTGTTTATAGTCCATTCACGGTGGAATTTAGAATAGCTTCAGGAAGTATTCCTAGTGCTTCATATATGTGAGTCGTATGGGTTGACATGTCACCTTTTATCCAACAATGATTATTGCTGCTATTTCTCTGTGTGTGTGTATGTGTGTGTGTATTTGCATGTGAGTGTGTGTGTGTAAGCTAGAGCACACCGGAATGAGCACCTAACGACAAACAGATTCAAATAGACTGCACAAGTGCTGAGTCAAGGGAGGTAATCGTGTGCTCGCTGAAACCTGAGACTGCATTTTGCTTGGATTGTAAGTAGGAAAATCGGGTTCATTTTGACACTAATTAAGCTGTTATTAGCAAGCAAAGGGACCCACATCAGACCCAAAACAGACCCACATAGAAAGGTCCGGGAAGACGAATGCTTGTCAGTCAATATTAATCCAAGGGCTTGAGTACACAGACCGTGGAGCTCCCTCAAGCGTAGCCATATATGTGAACAGCTCAGATCATGGGTCAATAAAGTGTTACACAGATGGTCAAAATTAAAGTACAAGATATTGCACTGGAAGTGGTACTACACTGTTGCTTAGTGTATGTATGAAGCTACAAGGTGAAAATAAAAAAAGAAAAACACGATTCTTGACTTTGATTGGCTTTTTCTGCTCGTAAACACACATTCTTCTACTCATCACAGCATGCCCCATTATTAAGTTTAAAGCACCAATTAAATTTGTTTTGAATAAAACTCACAATTTTACAATAAGAATTTAGAGACCTGAATCAATAATTAGGTATATCATACTTAGTTTGACTTTTGCAAAACTAAGTACCGTAAAGTACCTTGTAAGCGCCCACCCCCCCTATGCACCAATTCCGACACAAAGTAGGGGGTGGGCGCTTACTAGGTACTACACCCTATGCACGAGCAGTTTTTAGTAAGAAATGTGATCTTTGATCACTTCGTAATCATATTTTCTTTCTTTTTTCATCTTCCATTGTTTTTCTTGTTCGTATTGTCATTAGAAGAGCTTGGGGAGACAAATGTCGCATCCTTTTCTTGTCTGCAGAGGTGCCGCTGTCGGCCGGCACTGTGTCTCTGTTTCCCTTGAACAAGGGGTCTTCTGGATATGGGCAGCAGTCTATTTTTACTTGGCCAAAGACTGTTTTCGGCAGAAAGAGAGAGAGAAAGAGAGAGAGAGAGCTAAATCAGAGAGAGAGAGAGAGAGAGAGAGAGAGAGAGAGAGAGAGAGAGAGAGCGAAAGGAGGGGGAGTATTGTGTGTGTTTGTGTGTGTGTGTGTGTGTGTGTGTGTGTGTGTGTGTGTGTGTGTGTGTTTCCATTGGCGTTATTATCCAAATAGTCAAGAGCTGACAGCTTAAATGCAACGGTGTACGATTTGATCCGCGGCATCTTGTAATCATTGACTTGCAGGCGTTTAGATCCAAGGCGTGCAGACACACGTGATAGGGTTTGCAAGAAAGGGAAATCATTCACAAAACTAGCAGATCAAGTGCGGAATTTTTATTTCCCCTGATTTCAATGGTGTAAAGTGGGGGGTGGGCGCTTACAAGGTACTATACCCTATGCACGGTTTTGGACTAAAAGTGGGGGGTGGGCGCTTACTCGATACTGGGCGCTTACAAGGTACTTTACGGTAATTACACATTTAATTGAATCAGTCCGACAGACGGAGATATAGAGAGACAGACAGAGGGCAAACAAAAATCTGAGAAAGAAACCCCTTTAAAAATGTTACCATGTTTGAAATGAAACATCGCAAGGTGAAGCCATAATTTATCACCTTTCAGTATGACGTCATGAGCGTGTTCCACACTTGAAATGACGTGCTTTTGGAGCTTGGAAGTATAATTTCCATTCAACGATCCGAGTTTGTTAAGTTTGAGCATATTTTCAACGTCAAACACCATGAAACTATATATATTTGGAATCAGAAAATGATAAGGAATAGATAGAAGTTGTTTTTAAGTGTCTTTTTTCATAAATAAAGATAGTGGTTATTTATCGGTTTTCTTCATTTTTAAGCATAATTATCAATACAAAACAACAAAACTATATAGTTTTAGATACAGGACGCAATAGGGAATACACCAATATAAATTTTCTGTTTCAAATATTAGTTTTTAAAAATTTGAAAAAATGACATATTTCGAACAAACATTTCAATAACAAAACTTTAAGTGACCAAGGTGAAATGCAATCCCATAATCCGGCCTAGATCTGAGATTGTGTGATAAGAAATTCGATCAAATTGATGAAAAACTGTAACTGTGAAAGTGCTGCCTCGACCTTTTGGCAAACGGTAAAATATGACGTCATCAAACTGTCCTATCAATAAACGGAAAACCCTTCTATGCGAAAATCCAGTCAAAAATATCCATATCAAATTTCATAAAGATCCACTCAGTAGTTTTTGAGATATGATCTGCAGTGTGAAAAAAACCAATCTCACGCCCATAACGCAAACTCATTTGGTCGTGTTCTGCCGATACTATGTTTTTCTTTCCTAAAACACACTATAATAGTAGCCCTTCCTAATGTCTATGCTAAAACTGACTTGTCTGTGTTGTCAATGATTTTGCTACAGTGTGAGAACAAAAAGTCGAAACAATCTCACGCCCATAACGCTGTGACACGAAAACTCATTTGGTCGTGTTCTGCCGATACTATGTTTTTCTTTCTTAAAACACACTATAATAGTAGCCCTTCCCAAATGCAATGCTAAAAATGACTGGTCTGTGTTAATGATTTTCTGCGAGAATGCGATCTATCTGTTTGTCGCAAAGACCGTTTGACACGAAAGATATGAGCGGAAGACAAATCTGCTGAGTGCAATTACGTTTCAGAAGATAGTTTGTTAAAACAGTTTATCACTCAGACACACACGGGAACATTATAACTGTATTATTCAGGCCATATTTGCTTTCCTTTGTCATGTATGAAAGTACTGGCCTTGGTTGAAAAAAGTGACCTGTCGCTGTGCAACAAATTTGTCGCCATTTTCCGCCGTGTTTTGGAAATAAAACGTGTTTACTACCCACACATACAAAACGATGCTGTTGGTTCTTTTTATTTTCTTATTGTTTGATTCATGCTTAGCAGTTTAGTATGCTTTGTTTTCTTCTCAATTCAATGGATGGCTATAAAATAAGCATTTAAATGTGAAGGTGTTAAAATTACCCATGATCTGAGCTGTTCACATAGACATGTATACCAACAACCATTTTTTTCTCTGAACAGTTTGGCAAAACTTTGATGTTGTTACATTTCTGAGGATGTACACTTCTTACATTTCTATGGATGTACAGAAACACAAGATTAAGCATAAATGATTCAATAACGCCTACCTTTGGTGTGGCGAAGCTGAGATCAATGCCGAGCTTTGAGCAGCCCATCATCAGAGAGTGCAGAATGTTGTTTCCATCTCCCACCCAGGCTACTTTCAGACCTCGGAGATAGCCAAAATGTTCCTGTAAGAACAGAGAAAAAGCCAAGAAGGCATGAAATAGCAAGTGAAAAATGAAACATCGGTACCTCTCCATTTGAACAATTATAGCTTCATAAGGACAAAAAAAATTAGTCTGTTTACGGTATCCCGACCGACCCTATTTTTTCGCGCGAACCTGGACTTTTTTTTGGCATTTATGAAGAAAAAAAAATATGAAAATAAAAATAAAAATAAAAAAATAATAAAAAGTCTGGGTTTTTTGGCAAAATAACTTAAAAATATGGTTTTTTGGAAAAAAATATATATAAAAAATAAAAATAAAAATCCCGAGCTACCGACCCTATTTTTTTCCCCTATGTTACCGTAAACAGACTATTTTTTTTGTTTGGCCTAATGTTCCTATTTTGCTGGTGATGACATATTCTATTACAAGAACCATGCATACAATAGTCAGTAATAACATCTAACAAGACCAACGAATATGCATGCACCCACAACTCTGGATGGACTGTCTTATATGAAAGCAGACCCGTCTTGAATTCAGTACAATTGCTCCACAGAAGCTTCACCTACTTCTTTTTGTTCCCGACAGCAGTAAAAAACAATTTCAGGAACTGTAGATTACAAATTTGAATTCCTGAACACAGCGGGTTTCATCTGCCTTAGACCAATGAGTATATACAAACCAACACAAAGAAAAAATATGATGAAGAATGGAATGATATAGGACCCTGACGCAGAAGAGCGATTGCATTTAACAAAACCGTTTCCACACTTACATTGAATTACTTAATGAGCATTTTTACCAAGCATTTTCAGCACAGCAAAAACCTCTTGGCGTCTTAAATCAACTCAAGTGCTACGTTTACCTCATTTTCAGCACAGCAAAAACCTCTTGGCGTCTTAAATCAACTCAAGTGCTACGTTTACCTGAAGCGTCATGAAATCTGCCAATATCTGCAGTGGATGGTAGAGGTCACTGAGACCGCTGATCACAGGAACGTTTGCTTCATCTGCCAATATGTCCAGATCTTGCTGGCCATACACGCGTGCCAGAATCAGGTCAGACATACTCGACAACACCCTGAAAGAATTTAAATGAATTAGATCATTACACAATAAACAGGCATCCCTCGTTCTTCAAATGCAAGGATTTAGCTATTGGCACAGGGCTTTTTGTATTATATACACTAATATATGTCTGTGTGTGTGTGTTTGTGTGACTCAGTGTAATTCTTTTTTATTACATTTAGTCAAGTTTTGACTAAATGTTTTAACATAGAGGGGGAATCGAGACGAGGGTCGTGGTGTATGTGTGTGTGTGTCTGTGCGTGTGTGTGTGTAGAGCGATTCAGACTAAACTACTGGACCGATCTTTATGAAATTTTACATGAGAGTTCCTGGGTATGAAATCCCCAGATTTTTTTTCATTTTTTCGATAAATGTCTTTTATGACGTCATATCCGGCTTTTTGTAAAAGTTGAGGCGGCACTGTCACACCTTCATTTTTCAATCAAATTGATTGAAATTTTGGCCAAGCAATCTTCGACGAAGGCCGGACTTCGGCATTGCATTTCAGCATGGAGGCTTAAAAATTAATTAATGACTTTGGTCATTAAAAATCTGAAAATTGTAATTAAAATTATTTTTTTATAAAACGATCCAAAATTACTTTTATTTTATTTTTCATCATGTTCTGATTCCAGAAACATTTAAATATGTTATATTCGGATTAAAAACAAGCTCTGAAAATAAAAAATATAAAATTACAATTATATTTCCGAAATTGTTTTAAAAACAATTTCATTTTATTCCTTGTCGGTTCCTGATTCCAAAAACATATATACTAGCGGAAAAAAGTTAGGGACGGGCCACTGATTTCCCTGCTGACTTTCATTTGTTTAAAACACCCTGTTCTTTCGTCAGCAAAATCAAATGGCTGTCGCATGCTACACACCAATGGGTAGGTTATGCTGTGTTAGCAGGAAAACTGCACGGGACTCCCGGGCGCAGAGCTGCAGCACGTGACTAAAATAGCAAAATCGCCAAAAAGTAGGCTGTTGTTTGGCGTGCGCACGGGTAGAATAAGGCAGGTAACATGGCAAAATTGTTGTGCACATGCAAGGACAATCCTTCGAGTGTGAATTGTGATCACGAACTCGGCTTTATAAGCCGCCGATTTTCTGCGAGCTGCCATCTCCTCACCATGCCTGCCAGACGGAAGCTGACAACATTCAACCGAGGAAGAGCAATTGCCTGGCTCCACGACGGCGTATCCAAGTGCGAAGTGGCCAGGCAACTTGGGGTATCGCATTCAGTCATTGTAAGGCTGAATCAACGGTTCCAGACGACAAACAATGTCGAGGAGAGGCCCAGGTCGGGTCGCCCCAAAAAGACTACTCCTAGGGAAGATCGTTTCATCCAACGGCAGGCGCTGCAGCACCGGGCCACCACCTGCAAGGTCATCAGAGGGCAGTTACGGGAGGCCACTAACATCAACGTTAGTGAGAGGACCATCGGCAACCGCCTGCATGACGCCCGGCTGCGGAGTCGTCGTCCTGCTGTGCGTCCCCTGCTGACACAGGCTCATCGCCGGGCTCGTCTGGCCTGGAGTCGCCGCCACTTGAGATGGACGCGCCGGGACTGGGCTCAGGTCCTATTCAGTGACGAGTCCAGGTTCAACCTGTACCATTCTGACGGCCGGCGCAAGGTCTGGAGGCGTGAGGGCGAGCGTTATGAAGACGACACAGTGCATGAGAGGGTGGCCTTCGGCGGGGGCTCTGTCATGGTTTGGGGGGGCTCAGCCTTCATCAACGCACCCCCCTGTACCATGTGGTCGGGAATCTCACTGGTCAACGCTACAGGGACGACATTCTCGCCCCTATTGTCTTGCCGACCCTGCAGCAGATTGGCCCAAACGCCGTGTTTCAGGATGACAATGCTACTCCTCACAGGGCCAGGCTTGTCAACGACTACATCCAGCAAACCGGGGTCGTCAGGATGGATTTCTCTGCCTGTTCGCCAGACATGAACCCCATAGAGCATGTAGGCCTATGGGACGAACTGGACAAGCAGGTGAGGGCCAACCACCAGCCTCCCAGAAACCTGCAGCAGCTGCTGCAGATGCTCCAACAGGAGTGGCAGGCCATTCCACAGGCCTTTTTCACGAAGCTTATGAACTCTATGCGGTCAAGGTGTGGTGAACTTGAGCGCAAACGTGGCGGACACACCCATTATTGACCTCATGAAAGACTTGTTATGTTTATTTGTGACCCCTCTGCTGTTTGTGGACATGAATAACCGAATCGGCTCGATGAAATAAACCCAAATTTTGCAGTTGCGTTGCACATTGACTGAAGTAAACGTGTTCCAAATTTCCGTACGATATGTTCATTCGTTCTTTTGCTGTGATTGCGTGTGTGAACCGTCCTTAACTTTTTTCCGCTAGTATAGATATGATATGTTTGGATTGAAAACACGCTCAGAAAGTTAAAACGAAGAGAGGTACAGTAAAGCGTGCTATGCAGCACAGCGCAACCGCGCTGAACAGGCTCGTCACTTTCACTGCCTTTTGCACTAGCGGCGGACTACGGTCATTGTGAAAAAATGCAGTGCGTTCAGTTTCATTCTGTGAGTTCCACAGCTTGACTAAATGTAGTAATTTCGCCTTACGCGACTTGTTATGTGTGTGTGTGTGTGATATGTGTGTGTGCACACATGCGCTTTGCTTTCAAAATTTTAAGTTTGAAGCACTGAGCATAATTAAAAAAAAATAAACTATCACAGCAAAAACTTCAGCTTTAAGCATTGTATCATGCCAGAGACTTAAATTATTCCATAAGACTGCATCTTTGAGACAACTGCCATTCACACTATTATCTAAACAACAATGATAACTCAAACATGTTATTTATAGCATTTGTACCAAAACGGGAAAAAAACACAGTAAATCACTAAATGTAATGCAGACTCACCGGCCACATTAAAATAGATAAGCTGCATGCAGCACATTTGGCGTTTTTACATAGCTCTTGGCAGTATCTTTTACACATATACTGTTCAAAAAAAGAAACGCATAGCTTGTAATATTTGGTTAATTTAGTTATATGGCTACAAGGATATCCACCAAACTGCAGAAAATGTTTATCTGGTCGTCGACCTATCGTCCATTGCCACAAGTGAGCTCTGCACGTGACGCATGCGTTATCAGTGGCTACAATGTCAAAATTGCTCATTTGGCATGACCACTCGTCATGCTTCAGTGTAATCTCGTGAAACTCGGGGAATATTGAGCTCTCACCATGTCTTCCAAAACCCATAAAAGCGGATTGTTCGCCACAAAGAAATCAGACAACAATTCAGCGACGAAAGATGGCCCGATTGAGCAGAGAAGACCGCCAAATTGCATTGGGTCGTTTACAAGCAGGCCAAAGTCAAAGTGCAATCGCCAGGCACTTCCACGTGTCCCAGAGCACCATCAGTAGACTGTGGGTCAGGTTTCAAGCCACTGGCTCCGTTGCTGACTTGCCACGAGCGGGAAGACCAAGGGCGACAACTGCTGCTCACGACCGCTTCATACGGCTCCGCCACCTCCGGAATCGTTTCCTGTCGGCCTCATCTTCTGTCCAGGCTCTCCCCGGGCCACACCGATTATCGGACCAGACCGTGCGGAACCGCCTGCATGAAGCTGGTTTGAGAGCTCGCAGACCTCACAGAGGAGCTGTCCTCACCCGCCGCCATCGCCAGAACCGAGTGCAGTGGGGCAACCAGCACCTTCGCTGGACCGTCCGGAATCACAGGAGACACGTGTGGTTCAGCGACGAGTCCTACTTCCTGCTCCAGCGACATGATGGTCGGAGGAGGGTCTACCGGAGAGTAAACGAACGTTACGCGCCCAACTGTGTGGATGAGGCACCCGTTCATGGTGGTGGAGGCGTCATGGTGTGGGGGGCGATCAATACCGCTGGAAGGAGCACCCTGGTGCACGTCCAAGGGCGCATAACTGCCCAGCGATACGTGGAGGAAATTCTGCGCCCACACGCCCTTCCTCTTCTGGCTGACCAGGATGCCATATTCCAGCAGGACAACGCTCACCCGCACACAGCACGACTCACCACCCAGTTCCTCACCGACCACCATGTCCAGGTGCTTCCCTGGCCATCCATGTCGCCAGACATGAACCCGATAGAACACCTCTGGGATGAATTGGACAGACGTGTGCGCAGGCGAGAAGAAGCGCCGGCAAATCACCGCGATCTATTGCAGGCACTTCAGGAGGAGTGGGACACCATCCCACAGCAAGATATCCGGCATCTGATCCAGTCCATGCCCAGAAGGTGCCGGGCAGTTGTTGCTGCTCAAGGCAGTCACACCCCCTACTGACTTGACAGCCTCGGCACCCAATCGTATTGATTGACTGATTGATTTGAAGATGCAAATAAACTGTGTGTGCATTCAACTGTGTCCATACCAAATTTCAAACAAATAATCTAAATATTGGATTTTCTGTTAATTTTTTCGAAAAATAAAACAAATTTGGCAAGTAGCAACTATGCGTTTCTTTTTTTGAACAGTATATATATATGCAAAGCTGGAGTCATCTAACTTTATTATTTTCACGATATAAATAGCGATACCAATACCTTGCTGTATCCTTTACCGATTCGTTAACGCCGATGTGGACATCGTCAGGACCTAGAAACTCTGCATGACCGCCAAGCAAATGCATCCCTGTTGATTGAATAACAAAATAGGTTGGCATAAGCTTACGGTTCATAAAAACTGGTGTAAGACGTTAACAATCTCATCAAGAACACAGTGCATAATCTATACTGTATTCGGTAGCATCATTACATTCAGACTCATAATTACTTTAGCTGCCATCAATAATTGCAATTTTTCTTTTCTTTGTGTTGGGGTTGGAAGGGGGGAGGGTGCATCAAACACACACAGGGGCGGACGAGGGGGGGGCACAGGGGGCACGTGCCCCCCCCCCCCCCCCCCCCCCGACTTGAAAAAAAAAAAAAAAAAGAAGAAGAAAAAAAAAAGATTTTTCTATGCTGATTTTATGACCATTTCTAAGTTCAAATGGCACCAGATGGCACCATTTTGCTTCTTTGGGCAATTTTTTTTTCCGGGGGGGCATGCCCCCGGACCCCCCTAGCAAATTCGGGCGCTTCGCGCCCATCACATTCACTTTCGATTCAAAGTGCCCCCCCCCTAACAAAGCAACTGATCCGCCCCTGACACACATACACATACGTCACATATGTGCACACACACTAAGCTTACACTAGTCTAAAGTTATATAGCTCCCTTTAATAAGTTAATTCATGATTTTGTTCAAATGGAAGCTTCTTGCCTGACTCTGTGGAAAGACGAGTTCGAGTGCTTCGCTTTTGGAATACCATGGCGATATTCTTGCCTGCTAAAGGTGTGATTACCTGAAAAACAATTCAAACAATGCTATGTATTAATTAGGATGAGGCTACATTTTTAGGCAAATGATCTTTGAAGTCAGATTTAAAAAAAAGAAGATCAGTTTATAAAAGAGTGAAACAAGCAACCAAAAACAAACCCAGATAATAATTGTGCACATGCAAGAACTGAGCAACGCTTTTTGAAGTAGAGATTTGTGGTTGCCTAGTATAGTAGGTGAAGGGTGGAGATTTTTCTTCTCCCAGGTCAACTTATGTGCAGACCTGCTAGTGCCTTATGAAGAAGAACAAGAAGAACAAGAAGACGAAGAAGAAGAAGATATCACTGAAAGTCATGGCTACATTTCAAAACATGTACACTCTGGGGGTTAAATGTACAAGCAGTCAGATAAACATGATCGACCTCCAAACATTCAATCTCTCTGAAAGTAAAACTCAGGAAAGAAACTTTCTTTCTTTCTTTATTTGGTGTTTAACGTCGTTTTCAACCACGAAGGGTTATATCGCGACGGGGAAAGGTAGAAGATGGGATAGAACCACTTGCCAATTGTTTCTTGTTCACAAAAACGCGAATCAAAAATTTGTTCCAGGGGCTTGCAACGTAGTACAATATATTACCTTTACTGGGAGAATGCAAGTTTCCAGTACAAAGGACTTAACATTTCTTACATACTGCTTGACTAAAATCTTTACAAAAATTGACTATATTCTATACAAGAAACACTTAACAAGGGTAAAAGGAGAAACAGAATCCGTTAGTCGCCTCTTACGACATGCTGGGGAGCATCGGGTAAATTCTTCCCCCTAACCCGCGGGGGGTAGGAAAGAAACTTTTGCATTTATTACTGACACAGACAGGGGCAATATGCCTTCACCAAGTACGTAGTGCTATGCAACACACATTTGTCTGAACTTCATGAATATATACAAGGGCGGATCTGGGGGGGGGGGGGGGTTACACGGGTTACGTAACCCCCCCCCGACCCCCCAAAAAAGAGGTAATTTATTGGCTCAGGATGCACCAGATAGCTCTATTTTGCTTCTTTGGATAAAAAAAATTTCCGGGGGGGCATGCCCCCGGACCCCCCTTGTGGCTTAGGCGCCTTCGGCGCCGTCAACGTGTATCTTCACAGTCATTTTGTAACCCCCCCCCTCCAAAGTGAATTGATCCGCCCTTGATATATGAACAGTAAAATGTATTTGGACCACTCTTGCATAAACAATAAAGACACCTGAATTCCTGCAGTAGCACAGCTATATACAGGCAATGAAAACTGCCCCTAGACCCAATAAATGTGTCTTGTCATAAAAGGCAACACGCTGTGTAACGCAAAAGGACAGAGATTGAAATCCTTCATCTTTTGCTGTGGGTGTTTTTCCATAAAAGGGGCCTCTGCTAAAGGTCACCATGTACCTGATGTAGTATTGGCCTGATCCATACTACAGTAGAGCCTCTTTTTCTTCTTCTCTTCTTCTTCTTCGTTCATGGGCTGAGACTCCCATGTTCACTCATGGTTTTTGCACGAGTGGATTTGTACGTGTATGACCGTTTTTACCTCGCCATTCAGGCAGCATACGCCGATTTCATGGGCGGCATGCTGGGTATATATTTTCGTGTTTTTATAACTCACCAAACTCTGACATGGATTACAGGATCTCTTCTGTGCGCACTTGGTCTTGTGCTTGCGTGTACACACGAAGGGGGTTAAGTCATTAGAAGGTCTACACATAAGTTGACCTGGGAGATCGGAAATATCTCCACCCTTAACCCACCAGGCGGCAGTGGCCGGGATTTGAACTCACGACCTTCCGATTAGGAGGCCGATGTCTTACCACCATGCGACTGCGCCCGCAGGAGCCTCTTTTTAAGACGTACTCCAACAATCTGAGAGAAATCTAGGTCTTAAAATGGAGGGATCAGGGTTTTTTCACTCTACACACTGTTCAGCATGATCTCACCATAATAAAAAGAAATGATAGCAAAAAGCACACATAAAGCATATTGCACCAGTTTTCTACCTCACTAAGCAGTAAGTCCCATACATTAGAACACAGTAACAAAACATGCAGTTAATACTGTCTTCTTCATCTTGATTTTTTTCTTCTGTTGATCCATGTTCAGATAAGAAACAGCCTCATATTTTCTTGCTCTTTTTTTGCACTGGCACACAGACAGCCTTATATTTCTTATCTCAGCTGTCCCCAAAGCAAAAAATCTAAATTCTATGACAGAAAGTTGTGTTCACTTCTATGCAACAAACAAAGTCCTGAGTGCTTACAAGTTACATAAATTCCACAAACAATGCAACATAACAGTGTAGTGACCAGTATTTTATAGCACTCAATAAAATACGCAATTTACATGGTAAGATTAGGAAAAGATATAGGGAATCTAAAATATACAGGTATTTTGCTTGGCGACGGCTCTCAGAAAAAAACGTCTAAACCTATAGCTTTTTCAAAGCGCCAAATACACCGCTCTCAATTTGAGTTGGGCTGCCAAATTTTTCTTCACGCCAATACTAAGAACTGCCTTATATACTTTTGGAGGTCACTTTGGCAAATTTACTGAAGAAAATAAATCCTAGGCTCGCAGCTTCCTGACTTGTGTACATATCTCATTACCTCCTTGTGGTCCTTGATACGTGTCTTCAGATCTTTTGCTGTCCATAGCAACTGCTTGATGTCGTCTGGCTGGAAGTGTTTGAGGGTGAGGAAATCACGCCCCACTAGGGACCTCACTTCACTATAATATGAAGGACAAAAAGTAAAACATAATGATAAGCAAGTAAAACAATTAACAAATAAAAGTTTGTTTTAATAATGGATTTGGCAGCTGCTGAAAATAACTCCATCAAACTGCTACAGAAACATATAATGAAAAATAACCCAATTAAAATCAAATCACAAGCAAGAATTAAGAAGAGAATTATGTCTCAGAAAGATTTGTCAAGCTTGTAAGATATTGTCTCAATTAGAAAGTTTAACACTGTTATAGTCTAAGGCCAAAAAAAAAAATAGGTGTGGTTACGGTAACATAGCCAAAAAAAATAGGGTAGGTAGGTAGGCAATCACTTTTTTTTTTTTTTTTACTTTTTTTTCTAATGTGTACAAATTAAACCTACTTGACAGGAAAATAAGTGTGCGACTCGGGCGCTTTCGCTTTCATTGCGTTTTTTGCACTCGGTTTTTTTTTTTTTTGTTTTTTTTTTTGACAAATGTAATAAAAAGTTATAGAATCGGCCCCTAAAAATAGGGTAGGTCGGGTTACCGTAACCACACCTATTTTTTTTTTAGGCCTAACTGAACTCACTTAAAAATAAAAACATAACATAAAAATCAGGAGTTAATGGCATATGGACATCACAGTCAACAATTATAGTAATGCTTCAACCAGCTGTCTCCACAAGCACTCAATTTTTATGATTTTATTTTTATTTTATTTTATTTTACACATATGCTATAACTTACAAGCAATAGTATCATTAATGTAGCCTATACTTTAAACCTGCATATGGATTGTTGTTTCAGGCTAGCTGTGACAGCTAGTCAGCTGTTGCAGTCTCACAATTTGTAAAGTCACAATTGATTTTGCTTCTTTATCCTTTATAATGCTCTCATATCTATAAATATATATGTAATAAAGTTTTCGAGTTTGATCAAGTTCTAGTTCCCCATGCATGCATCATGTGCAAATTAACTGACACCAGCAGAATGTAATCTATTGGATGCATCATAATCCATGTATCTGTTGGTATGTAACTCCAGTTTTCCATCATACTATATAGTTGTATCTGATTGTTATGTGTACACAGTACAGTCATATATACAATGTATATCTTGAAAAGACCTAGCAAATGTGATGAAAGTCAATTCATGCACATTCTATAATTAATGCACAGCATGCATACATGACATATGTCAATCTACACTCACACTCAGTCAAAAGCATTATGACAGATGGCAGAACCCAGCTATGACCATTGCTATACATTGCATCATCATAGCCTGTGAGTTTGATTTTTGTTTTTGCTTTTTTTACACGCACTGACTCAGTCTGTTTGCAAAATTATTGTACTATATAGTAAAAGTAGCACATTGGTCATTGCTTATGCAACGCACGTTCGCCCAGATTCAGTTACAATATGTTACGCTGATATGAAATATTTTACAAAATTGTGTTTGAATGTGTAGTTTAAGTTGTGTATCGAATAAATCTGGCGACGTCATGCAAATTCTGAAATGAAAGTTAAAACGGACAGATTCGGTTTCTACAAGTAAACATATTGCACTGCTTTGGGCAAACGTCCAGAGCTTCGTACACAAAAACATATCTCTAGGAGTTTACCTGCTTTGCTGTCGTCGTGTTGCGACTTTCGAATGACAACATGCTGCAGCCAGAAGTCGCAGGGATGCTAAGTTGCGGCTGGCACAAACCAGGGACATCTTGTGCGTGTATAGTGCCTTGTGGTTGCAAAGCTGACGACGCGCGAGGTTAACGAAGGGGAAGTTACCCTCACTGTACATTTTTCCCGACCACTGTATGGGTGCAGACGTACCAAAACACGGATGAATGTACCCAACGTTTGTCAGGAACGATCAACCCGTCTTGTATGCCGCAGTGTGTTATTTCCCTTCCGTCAACAAACTTTTCACACGTCAAACTGAAAGTGTCGCTGGGGACTAGCTGTTGCTGCTGCTATTGTTGTTGCTGTTTGTGGCGGTGGTGATGGTGTGATGTGTGATGTGTGTCAGTGTGTGTGTGTGTGTGTGTGTACAAGAAAAACAAGTATCATGAGATTCATTAAAATGCCAAAAGTACATAATTCACAAAACTGACAAATTAGCAAAGGGAATAACTGCTGCCTCCGAGCTGTGCTAACAAGGGAGATCACCGCGTCACCCACCTACGGCCACCTACACACGATTTGAAAGACAGACAGAAAGACTGACAGATGCGCAGACAACGGCTTCTGAAGCAAACCGAGTCAAAGAGACAGACAGTGTTAGCTGTGATTTTACAGCTCACCACCCCCGCAAACCGCGAATGTGTTCGTTTCAACGTAAAACACCAAACATCGCACAATCGCATCCCGGATTTTCCACCCAAAACTGAAATCAGTGAGAACGGTAAACATGCTCGGGTCGGTAAGATGAATTCGAATTAAAATCAAAATTTTAGTAATCGATCACAAATGAATCAAGTTCATCTTATTCTTTATCAATTCCTGACTCCAACAACATTATAAGATGTTTGGTGGCTTATTGTCAGATCAGCTTTGTTGTTGGTCCGAGAGTGAGCATAATTATCGTCTTCTGTTGTTTCATCTTTATCGACGGAGGCCGCAAGAGATTCATAACAATCATAATGAAAATATCGAATTGTCGGCGTTTATTGAGAAATCGACATTGTTATTTAAAAAAAATCAATCAAAAAGTACTTATTCATAAATACTGTCAGATGTTTTCTCTGCACATCTGCAGTGCACATATATTGCATGAACAAACAAAAGCAAAAGTAAAGTTATTCGAAAAGTAACTCAGCAGTCAGTATTTACACAGTCTAATACCCAGTCATTCTTTCATCAAAGGACGATACTGGGTTAAAAAAAAAAATGTACAGAGGAAAATCCGTTGCACTTTTCATAATCCAAACATGCCGCTCAAAAACCAAAAGACTTCTTTTTTTCAATTCAGTTTTAAAATGCATGTACCTGCATGGTTGTGTCAGTTTCTCTGATATATACAGATCTGAAGGACGGTAGGATCAGTATTATCGTATTGGTCTAAGATTGATGAAGACTAACTTATATCTCATGTCGATTCTGTTTATAAATCTATGGACCCACAAGCATGTATACAAGAGTCTCTATCAAGCAAGCCCCTCCATTCGTCTTGTCCCTACTGCGAAACCGCCCTCTGCGTGTCACCGATCTGCATCGTCACAGCGTCGGCCATTTTGGATTCCTCACTAGTAATACATTGATACATTACATCTGCATAAATATCGTCACACATTTCCAGGTCTTCTCAAATGTTTGGTGGAAATATGGTCTAATAAAAATTGGGGAGTACAATTAAGATGCATTTTTGGAGGCACTATGATAACTGCCTAAGCTTGGTTTGTTGAAATGTAAATTTAAAAGGGCGTCAAGAGCATAGTATTGTTTAGTTCCCTTTCTGTGAAACAGTGTCTTCAGTCCGGTTGGTGAACGGCAGCACAAGCAGGGAGGGACGACTGGAGGTGATGATCAGCGGACAGTGGGGCACAGTGTGTGATGACGCCTTCAGTGTCAACGATGCCCGAGTCGCATGCCGACAGCTTGGCCTTTCCACGTAAGACGTTTCTTCCTTATAATTCGTTCAAAAACTTGATACGACTCCAAAAACCATGCTTTTATATCTGTCACTGCTCATCGGCTTGTAGAGAATTCATTGAAGAGCGATACCTTTTGTTGTTGTAATTGATTGAAAATATAACTGGTCAAACTAAATCAAGTACAATGTACAAGGAACAAGAGTGCAAATCATTTTTTGCTTAACCTGGATGCATCGAATAATGGAACATAAAGTAATGTCCAGGCAGCGTAAAGCAAGACTAAAGCAATCAGTTAGCAATTTGTGTTTTCACTTCGGTTTGTTCTTCGAGTCGGTTGCTTCACCAATGAGTTATGTCTTCTTGTATGCTAAGATTATCGAGAGCTGGGGAGTATTGTGTTGTTTCTGGTACTGTAAAAAGCAAAGGTTGCTGGAGATGTGATTTGGGTCTTCCCTCTCACTGTGGATAAGTAAGCCGTTTTATGTCCCGAAATTGCTGCCTAACTGTTACAATTTGTGTGTGACAGATGCATGCTGATGGTAAGGCCAAGAGCATACTTTGGCTCGGGGTCTGGCGAGATCCTGATGGATAACGTGGGATGTCTCGGCAACGAAACCAGCTTCTCCCAGTGCAGCTATGTCAACGGAGATAACGATGACTGTTCAAACTTTGAAGATGTCGGCATTGTATGCGGGGATTAAAATGGTCCTTAAACACGATTTGAAAACAAGTCGCGTAAGGCGAAAATACAATATTTAGTCAAGTAGCTGTCGAACTCACAGAATGAAACTGAACGCAATGCCATTTTACTCGTAGCAACGTCAGGCCACCGCTCATGGCAAAGGCAGTGAAATTGACAAGAAGAGCGGGGTAGTAGTTGCGCTAAGAAGGATAGCACGCTTTTCTGTACCTCTCTTTGTTTTAACTTTCTGAGCGTGTTTTTAATCCAAACATATCATATCTCTATGTTTTTGGAATCAGGAACCGACAAGGAATAAGATGAAAGTATTTTTAAATTGATTTGGACAATTTAATTTTGATAATAATTTTTATATATTTAATTTTCAGAGCTTGTTTTTAATCCGAATATAACATATTTATATGTTTTTGGAATCAGCAAATGATGGAGAATAAGATAAACGTAAATTTGGATCGTTTTATAAATTTTTATTTTTTTTTACAATTTTCCGATTTTTAATGACCAAAGTCATTAATTAATTTTTAAGCCACCAAGCTGAAA
>NC_090247.1:56767623-56772623 GCF_037325665.1 Littorina saxatilis
GACCGGGCCCGTTCAAAACCCTATTACAAGCCCCTGTGGCTCTGAGACTATAGCTATAAATATTGTAGTGTTTGCCAATAACAGCAGGGAAGATCCCGATCTGCCTATCACCATGCATCTTGGACAGATTCTTCTGCTGTGCTGTCAGCTTCTGCTTCCCTGCAGCCTTCTCCCAAGCACGCCCGCTCATGCTGCAACCACTCCGGTGACATCCCAGGTAATTTAATTGTGTGTGTGTATGTTTGTGAACATTTTGTAAAAGAACTTTACGGTCAAAAACGTACTTGCTATGGTCTTGAAGAAGTAGAAAAAAAGCATGTTGTACACACCTGTTTTTCTCATTTTAAGTACGTGTTTTCCTTCGGCACATGTATACTGACAACATAAAAATCCCGACTGCCTCCTATGCACAGTATTATTTTTTTCTTTTAACTTCTAATGATTTTAAATCTTCTTGTTTGTTTTTGTTGTTGTTGGGGGGGGGGGGGATCTTGAAATTTACATTTAAGAATAACTTGAATCAGTCTCGCCGCAAAAAGAGTTGTACATGGAGAGAGAGAGAGAGAGAGAGAGAGAGAGAGAGAGAGAGAGAGAGAGAGAGAGAGAGAGAGAGAGAGGGAGGGAGAGAGAGAGAGAGAGAGAGAGAGAGAGAGAGAGAGAGAGAGAGAGAGAGAGAGAGAGAGAGATATTGATCTACAGACAGGTGGACATGCATTAATTTAGGAAACACGACTATACCCATAAACATTTACCTTGCTGCTGATTCCTAAATGTAAATTTGGTTAACACTTGCCCTGTTTTGAAATACATACAAACATGATGTTTTTTTCTCTTCTCATTTCTTGCAAAATTATGCAGTCGCAAAACCTTCACAGAATAAAGAAATAATAGATAAATAAAATACATAAAATGCATAATTTTAAATTCTTCTCAGTCCCCAGGCTCTTCTGCGACAACAGGACCGTCGAGGCAAGGTAAGACGGAGAACGTCCTGGACAGTCTTTGTTGTGTGAAGATGTAGACCTCCAACGTCTTGATTTCTCTGTCTCTGTCTGTCAGTCTATCTGTCCGTCTATCTGTCTGTCTCTCACTCTGGCACCCTCTCTCGCTCTCGCTCTCTCTCTCTCTCTCTCTCTCTCTCTCTCTCTCGCACCCTCCCTCTCTCTCTCTCTCTCTCTCTCTCTCTCTCTCTCTCTCTCTCTCTCTCTCTCTCTCTCTCTCTCTCTCTCTCTCTTTCTTCCCTTCTGTTTTACCTTTCAGGACGCTTTTCCCTTCAATGATTTTATTTTGATTTCTTACTTTTTTCTCGCTTGTAATCTCGGCGGCACATTATTGTTGTGCCTTGTATCATTTTTTTAACAGCAGACTATACTGATTCCTTTTCGACAATAAATAGACTACATTTCACAGTTAACTGTAATACATTCGGCAGTACACACATAATAATGTTGACTGTATACTCTATTGGTTTTGTCAGTGCATCATATTAACATTGACAATATGTTACAACAATGTTGCCAGTGAACTAAACATACATTACAGTTCACTGTACAATAATACATTTTCCGGAAATAACTCAGATGGTAGTATTTTCAGTGAATCGTAGTTCCGATGTGCCGATTTTCAAAAGAAAAAGGCATCATATCAAGCGAACACTGCATTACATACACATCGGAGTTAGTTATTCGCTGTGATAGTGGTTTTGACTGGTCGACCACGTGTTTCCAGTGTGTCCCCGTAATGCGGGACACAGCTCTTCCATAACGCTAGAAAGTCAGTCCTGACAGAGTTATTTCCGAACATCGACTAATCATTTCGACTTCACTCTGTTAATTTCAAGTGTCCGGACTACGCCTGGCAGACGGCAATCAACCGTCGGAAGGACGTCTGGAGGTGCTAATAGACGGAGGGTGGGGCACGGTCTGTGATGAAGACTTCGGTGTCGCGGAAGCAAAAGTCGCATGTACAATGCTGGGCTACCCTGGGTGAGTTGACTCAGCCATGTGAGAAGGTTTGCTTGCACAAGGGCATGAAATGCAATGCAATCCAATTCAATCCAATGATATGCAATACAATGCAGTGTGGTGCATTGCAGTGCAGTGCAGGGCCGTGCCGTGCAGTGCAGGGCAGTGCAGTGCAGTGCAGCGCAGCGCAGCACAGCACAGCACAGATCAGCACAACACAACAAAACACAACGCAATGCAATACAATACAATACGATACAATACAATACAATACAATACAATACAATACAATACAAATACGATACGATACGATACGATACGATACGATATGATATGATACGATACGATACGATACGATACGATACGATACGATACGATACAATACAATACAATACAATACAATGCAAAAAACTACAAGTTGAAAGCAATCATGTGTTTGTGTATCCTTCAGTTACACGCCATAAGTGAAGACTGGCAATTCGCAACAACAAAAAAACAAGTCGCGTAAGGCGAAATTACTACATTTAGTCAAGCTGTGGAACTCACAGAATGAAACTGAACGTAGTCCGCCGCTAGTGCAAAAGGCAGTGAAAGTGACGAGCCTGTTTGGCGCTGTAGCGGTTGCGCTGTGCTTCATAGCACGCTTTACTGTACCTCTCTTCGTTTTAACTTTCTGAGCGTGTTTTTAATCCAAACATATCATATCTATATGTTTTTGGAATCAGGAACCGACAAGGAATAAGATGAAATAGTTTTTAAAACGATTTCGGAAATTTAATTGCAATAATAATTTTTATATTTTTAATTTTCAGAGCTTGTTTTTAATCCAAATATAACATATTTATATGTTTTTGGAATCAGAAAACGATGAAGAATAAGATGAACGTAAATTTGGATCGTTTTATAAAAAAATTGTTTTTTTACAATTTTCAGATTTTTAATGACCAAAGTCATTAATTAATTTTTTAAGCCACCATGCTGAAATGCAATACCGAAGTCCGGCCTTCGTCGAAGATTGCTTGGCCAAATTTTCAATCAATTTGATTGAAAAATGAGGGTGTGACAGTGCCGCCTCAACTTTTACAAAAAGCCGGATATGACGTCATCAAAGACATTTATCGAAAAAAAGAAATGTCCAGGGATATCATTCCCAGGAACTCTCATGTCAAATTTCATAAAGATCAGTCCAGTAGTTTAGTCTGAATCGCTCTACACACACACACAGACACACACACACACATACACACATACACCACGACCCTCGTCTCGATTCCCCCTCTATGTTAAAACATTTAGTCAAAACTTGAATAAATGTAAAAACACCTCTGCAAGTTGTGAGCAATCGTGTGCTTTCCCATTATCCTTCAGTTACCCACCAAAAGTGAAGACTTCTGCGTCGTACGGCGAGGGCTCTGGTAGCATTGCGATGGACCAGGTGTCCTGTGTGGGCAACGAAACAAGCCTGTCTCAGTGCCAGTACCGTTCTCAGCACAGCTGTTCCCACAGCCAGGACGTTGGAATCCAGTGCAGACCACTAGGTACTTACTCGGGCTTTGTATTGTCTGTTTCAAACAAACAAATAAACAAGCAAGCAAACAAACAAACAAACACACAAACAAACAAAACAAAACACATATACATCAAACAAAAGATAGTCTGCTAACGTTCCAAAATTCAGAATCATAAACAAGAATGGTGGGTTATTGGATTCTTTTAGTTATGACAAGACAAAACAAAACGTTACATTTACAGTGCGTCGACCCAGTGGTCTACAGAGACACAGACAAACACTGATGATACAGATGATGAACTTATCTCACAATATTTATTAATTTGTCAATAAAACTCGCTTGCAAGATGCTGGCGAGGCAATTAAGTGGTGTGTTGTTTTCGAAAATTAAGCGTTCCAATAACCTACTATTCTTGGATTTTTAAACAAACAAACAAACAAACAAACGAACACAAAACAAAAAAACAAAAAACCGCCAACACACACAAAAACACCCACAAAAGCTGAACGATTTTTAACATGAACATTTTCTACCAGTGGCCCGAATCCGACTGGCAGGAGGAAGCACAGTGTTCGAAGGACGCGTGGAGGTGCGGCTCCTGGGGATGGATGAATGGGGGACGGTGTGCGACAATGGCTTTGACATCAAGGATGCCAGGGTCGTTTGTCGAATGCTCGGGGAGCTTAGATACACGTAAGGCTTGCATGCATGATATCATTTTTATTAAATTATTATTTATTTTTTACCTTCTTTTTCTATATACAAAGCCGAGTTTTCCTGTCTCACATGACCCTACTGGCTTTGCCGTGAGGGCGTCAAATATAAATTCCTCCAATGCATTATATTCGTACATTGTTACCCGATGCTTTTCCCATTGAAGTCATTTGTATTCTTATACACTGTCGAGACAAGGGATTTGAGGCTCAAAATATGTATCACATACGTACTTACAACATCACAAAGAATTAAATCTTTGAAAGGGTGACAACAGAATGTGAAGTGATCTTGACTTTCTGCCGATTGATTTTGCCTCCCTACGAAACAATGTTGCCATTTTTGGGCTGGTTGTTTTGGATTATGTGCTGTGGTTATTTTCTTGATTTCACTGTTCTATTTTTTCACCAGCTGAAATTTAGTTGTGCACCTATGGAACTTTATATCCCATTACCATAATGCCGTATTTTTTTTATTATGATTTCTTTTGTTTTGCAACTCATGTAGGATAAGAAAGGATATCCTACTGTCAGTGTTTATTTTTTAATAGCAGAAATACTTTTATCTTTCGTTTTTCTTCCAGTATCCAACCCAATGTGAAGACAGGTGCTTATTACGGTCGCGGCAACGGCAATGTGTTGATGGATGACCTGAAATGCCATGGAGAAGAGGTCAACCTGGGTTTCTGCTCCTTCCTTGGATCTGCTGGCACCAACTGTGGACATGAGAAGGACGTTGGTGTACATTGTCGGCCTGATGGTCAGCGAATTATCAATGTTGTTTGTTTGTTTGTTTGTTTGTTTGTTTGTTT
>NC_090247.1:56777623-56787623 GCF_037325665.1 Littorina saxatilis
TGGATATTTTGTCTGTGTTCTGTTCAGAGGAACGTGAAGTTCTTTCACGGGCTGTTGCCCTCGTATGTCGTTCGGTAACGGGATCTACTTTGTGTGGAAGAGACACTGAACGGGATATACCATAATTATATGTATTTGAACGAAGATCCGCACACGTGGTTTAAACAGTGATTTGAATGGATAAGAACAAAAGTGTATAGAAGAAGGACCTCGGGATTTTGTTGAATTTAAAGGTTAGAATCAAGTTTTACATGTGTGTCAAGTATTTGATCAAAGATGTCTTCTGTGATTTCCGTTGTACAGCAGGACAGTGAATAGAGGCAATATGTTTAGTTCGTTGTTGCTCGCATTAAAATAATACAAATATATAAATAAATTTAACTCTCTATTACCCTCGCGACAATTGTAAAGAAGACAAAAGTAGCTTTTGCGAGTGTTGGTTGCTTGATCGGTTGGCTCACTTGCTGTCAAGTTATTTGACTACTACTACTACTACTACTACTACTACTACTACTACTACTACTACTACTACTACTACCACTACTACTACTACTACTACAACGACGACAACACACACACACACACACACACACACACACACACACACACACACACACACACAGACACACACACACACATACACACATACACACACGCAAGAACACACACATGCACGCTCGCACACACACGAACACACGCACACACGGTTGCGCGCATGCAAGCACACATGCTCAGTTTCTTTTGGAAAAACATGATTGAATATGAATCTGTGTTGATGATTGGTGAAAACATGTCCTGCCAAGCACAAGTTTGAAAGAGTGTGTGTGTGTGTGTGTGTGTGTGTGTGTGTGTGTGTGTGTGTGTGTGTGTGTGTGTGTGTGTGTGTGTGTGTGTGTGTGTGTGTGTGTGTGTGGCGTGCGTGTGTGTGTGAGTGTGTGTGTGTGTGCGCGCGTGCGCGCGCGCGAGCACGTGCATGTGTGCATGTGTACATGCGTTCGTGTTTGTTTGTACGTGTTCGTGCGCGCGTGCGTACGTGTTTAGCTTTGCTTCTGTGTGTGTGAGAAACCCTGTAAGAACCTTGGTTTTTATCAGACCCGCAGTGAAGAACTCTACATATGATTTTTAAGCAGACTTCAAAAAGAAATTTAACCAGCATCGGACAGTCATCAAAACAAGAAATTCCTATGAGGTAGGAAAAACACCCCCGTCAAAGGGAAATAACCTTCTCAGTTGGTGGCAGTGACTGAGTGAGAATGGTTATTTCCCTTTGACCATGAAGATGTCCCTGTATAAGTCCTTGTATAATTTTAATCCACCAATAACTCCGTAACCGTGTGTTTGACTGGTCCCAATTTGTGTAAGGACTGTCTCAGGAATGTATAGAACCTGTTCACCAAGTTTGGTGACGATCGGTCCGTTCATTCTTGAGATCTATATGCGAACACAAACACACAAACAAACACCCAAACAAATACACAAACACCCAAACAAACACATCGAGCGAAACCTATACACACCCCTATACCGGGGGTGTAATAATGCACGTTGCTAATACACAGCTTAGCCAACAGTGTATCATATTTCGTTACAGGCAATGATTTTGGCAGTAATACCGGCTCGATTCACACGATGGCTTAAAGGGTCTGTCCGGATGGTCTGACTGGAGTGACTATAATATCGTCACCACAGAAATGTTAGATCCAGCTCTCGGAGTATTTAAAACGTAATGATACAACAGTAAGATAATTATGGAATTGTCTAATCTGATTGAGACATCAAGAATTTTCTGACGGCATGCAAATATCAAGGATAGCTAGTCTATACAAGTCTCGGAAGTGTTGTTGTTGTTGTTGTCGTCAGAATGTTTTTGTTGTAGTGGTGTTGTTCTTTGTTTTTGTTGTTGTTTCATTTTGTCGTTGCTTTTTTAATTTGTTCGTGTGTTGTTGTTGTTGTTGTTGTTGTTGTTGTTGTTGTTGTTGTTGTTGTTGTTGTTGTTGTTGTTGTTGTTGTTGTGGTGGTGGTGCAGTACTTTCACGTACCTATTTGGCACTGTGGGTTTACTCGAACCTTGTCTCCTTTCAAATTAATAACGTGCTCGAAGAAACAATATCTTTAAAAAAGCACACCGTTTATAAAATAAATGTGATCATTTCGTTCACGGTTTTGAGCAATCGATAACGCTATTACGTTATGTGAATGTTACTGATTAATTGTTTATCTTCGGAAGTTACATTTTCAGCGAGGTTAGCGACACGACTGACTGCACTGAGTGGACTGATTTTTATGTCACAATAGCTGTGAGGCTGTTGGGACGGGGGTTGCGGGGGGGGGGGGGGTGGTTGATGGGAGGTTGGGGATGAGAGTCATGATGAATTGGTGTGTGTCTGTGTGTGTCTGTGTGTGTATGTGTGTGTGTGTGTGTATGTGTGTGTGTGTGTGTGTGTGTGTATGTGTGTGTGTGTGTGTTGGTGTATATGTGTATGTGTGTGTGTGTGTATATATTTGTGTGTATGTGTGTGTGTGTGTGTGTGTGTGTGTGTATGTGTGTGTGTGTGTGTTAATGTGTCTCAGTGTCTCGGTGTCTATCTGCCTGTCTGTGTGCCAGCCTTTTTGGATACAAAAGGACAAATACAGATTCTGGCGTCCACTTGACTCTACCTCATTTTCTGTAGAATAAGAGGTCAGACTCAAGGCAAAGGAATGCCTTTAATATTTCGAGAGAAACTTCACATATCGCTTACCTTTGGTTGAAGAAAAAGTCTCCAGACTTCTTCTTTACATTTATCTGTTCATCTTTTACCTTATTTTCACTTGAGTCTGGATGGTTGGGTGTACCATGTAAAGAATACGGCTTGAATTACCTCATCCGTAGAAAGGAGACAACATCGTGCTAGAAACAGGAGTGGAGAGGGGATGACCTCATGTTGTTTAAAAATAACCAACTCGGTTCACTCTTTGTGTTTTATTGTATTGCACGACTAGCTGTGTGTTGTCTAGTACAGAGGATCCTCTCCATGGAGACCCTCCATTATACGACTCCCTGTCATGTTCGCTGAATTTTTCTTCATAGTGTCAGCACAAATACCGCCATTATAAGACTACCTGTCATGTTCTCTGAGTTTTTCTTCATAGTGTCGACAGCACAAATACCTTCCATTGTAAGACTCCCTGTCATGTTCTCTGAATTCTTCTTCATAGTGTCAGCACAAATACCTCCATTATAAGACTCCCTGTCATGTTCTCTGAGTTTTTCTTCATAGTGTCGACAGCACAAATACCTTCCATTGTAAGACTCCCTGTCATGTTCTCTGAATTTCTCTACATAGTGTCAGCACAAATACCGCCATTATAAGACTCCCTGTCATGTTCTCTGAATTCTTCTTCATAGTGTCAGCACAAATACCTCCATTATAAGACTCCCTGTCATGTTCTCTGAGTTTTTCTTCATATTGTCAGCACAAATACCTCCATTTTAAGACTCCCTGCATGTCATGTTCTCTGAATTTTTCTACATAGTGTCAGCACAATTACTGCTATTATGACTCCCTGTCATGTTCTCTGAATTTGTCTACATAGTGTCAGCACAAATACTGCCATTATGACTCCCTGTCATGTTCTCTGAATTGTTTTCATAGTGTCAGCACAAATACCTTCCATTGTAAGACTCCCTGTCATGTTCTCTGAATTTCTCTACATAGTGTCAGCACAAATACCTTCATTATGACTCCCTGTCATGTTCTCTGAATTTTTTTCATAGTGTCAGCACAAATACCTTCATTATGACTCCCTGTCATGTTCTCTTAATTGTTTTTCATAGTTTCAGCACAAATACCTTCATTATGACTCCCTGTCATGTTCGTTGAATTTTTGTTCATAATGTCAGCACAAATACCTTCATTATGACTCCCTGTCATGTTCTCTGAATTTTTTTCATAGTGTCAGCACACATTCCTTCATTATGACTCCCTGTCATGTTCTCTGAATTTTTTTCATAGTGTCAGCACAAATACCTTCATTATGACTCCCTGTCATGTTCTCTGAATTTGTTTTCATAGTGTCAGAAAAAATACCTTCATTATGACTCCCTGTCATGTTCGCTGAAGTTTTGTTCATAGTGTCAGCACAAATACCTTCATTATGACTCCCTGTCATGTTCTCTGAATTTTTGTTCATAGTGTCAGCACAAATACCTCCATTATAAGACTCCCTGTCATGTTCTCTGAGTTTTTCTTCATAGTGTCGACAGCACAAATACCTTCCATTGTAAGACTCCCTGTCATGTTCTCTGAATTCTTCTTCATAGTGTCAGCACAAATACCATGAGCATGTGGTTGTAAGACTCCCTGTCATGTTCGCTGAATTTTTCTTCATAGTATCAGCACAAATACCTCCATTATGACTCCCTGTCATGTTCTCTGAATTTTTCTTCATAGTGTCAGCACAAATACCTTCGTTCTGACTCCCTGTCATGTTCTCTGAATTTGTCTACATAGTGTCAGCACAAATACCTCCATTATGACTCCCTGTCATGTTCTCTGAATTTTTCTTCATAGTGTCAGCACAAATACCTTCGCTATGACTCCCTGTCATGTTCTCTGAATTATTCTTGATTGTGTCAGCACAAATACCTCCATTATGACTCCATGTCATGTTCTCTGAATTATTCTTGATAGTGTCAGCACAAATACCTCCATTATGACTCCCTGTCATGTTCTCTGAGTTTTTCTTCATAGTGTCAGCACAAATACCTCCATTATAAGACTCCCTCTCCTATGCGTTTTCATGTTCTCAGCCTTTTTCTTCATATAGTGTCAGCACAAATGCCTCCATTATAAGACTCCCTCTCCTATGCGACTTCATGTTCTCAGCCTTTTTCTTCATATAGTGTCAGCACAAATACCTCCATTATAAGACTCCCTCTCATATGCGACTGCATGTTCTCAGCCTTTTTCTTCATATAGTGTCAGGACAAATACCTCCATTATAAGACTCCCTCTCCTATGCGACTTCATGTTGTCAGCCTTTTTCTTCATATAGTGTCACCACAAATAACTCCATTATAAGACTCCCTCTCCTATGCGACTTCATGTTCTCAGACGTTTTCTTCAAGGTGTCACTTAATATATATCCATTAGGCCTACACGACTCCATCTCTTTTAAGACTTGCATTTCTCAGGTTTTAGAGGGTCTTAAGCACAGGTATTACTGTATCGAATTTCAGAACGCAGCACAAAACACAAAGAGTTACGAGTGTCAGTACACTTTTGGATCTGCTACGGGGTGGCAGCAGTACGTGTATCGGCTTACACTGTTCGTGGTAGGTTTACATTTCAAGCAAGAGTTTCGGTGGGTTGAGCTAGAGATTATGGACACGACAATTTTTGTTCAGATGTTTGACAATCGTGCATTCGTTCTGTCTCCTTTGCGAATAGATATTTCATGAAAATTATGTATCCGTTTTCTATCTTTTCTTGGTTATAGACACGTCTTAAATCGAGAAGTGAATACTTTTTCTTTCTATTTTTGGCAGATTGGAGACCTGATTAATTACTCATATTATTCTAGATTCTAGCTTTTTGGAATGCTTGCAGTTTCCTGGTTTCGCCCCAGCCCCACCCCCCCCCCCCCCCACATTGAATAACATAACGAATATCAAAATAAGAGTCTGGGTAACGGTCTGCTTAATTTTTTTAATTCTGGTTTATGGGTTTTTCTTCTTAAAACATATACATATGTTTGTTGTAAATTCATTCGTGTATTTTATTGTGTATGTGTGCAGAAACAGACAGGTAGTAAACTCACATCAGTATTCGTTGAGTGTGATCCACCATAATGCAAAATAAACAGGCCAAATCGGCTGAATTGTATCAATTCTTTGGTTCATTCATTCATTGACCTAGTGATGTATTGATTTAGTGATTTATTAATCGCAGAAACTCACAAAAGAAGAAAAGTCAAGACGTTCAGCATTCGGTTAGTGTGATCCGCCATGAAGCAAGATGAAGAGACCGAAGCTGCTGACCAAGATTCTGTTGCTGACACTTACCTTCCTTGCTGCTGATGCTGGTACGTTTTATGATTTAAGTATGTTTGTGTAACAAGCTGTCAATTCATTATTCAAATTTTAAAAGTTATGTCTAGCTCCGAAACGAGGCCCATCCGATTGTCTGACCACGCAAAAATAAATTCTTTGAAAATTGCTCGCTCTTTACAGAGGGCACCTATGATGTTCTCAAGCGGTGAGTGTTTAAACGAAAGGGTGTTTGTACTGTGTGTAAAAGCCTGACAGTGTCTGTGATGGTTTATGGGAAGCTGAGTGTGCCTTTAACTGGTGTTGGTTGTGTTAATCGTTGTGGTGCCATGGCGAGTGTTGCCAAATTTGATGGATTTGTTTGTAATTGTTGTTGTCGGTGGTGGCAGCGGTGGTGGATGTGTGAGGATGTTTGATTGTGTATGTGTGTGTGTGTGTGTGTGTGTGTGTGTGTGTGTGTGTGTGTATGAATGTGTGTGTGTGTGTTTGTGTGTGTGTGTGTGTGTGTGTGTGTGTTTGTCTATGAGTGTGTGTGTGTGTGTATGTGTGTGTATGTGTGTGTGTATGTGTGTGTGCGTGCGTGTGTGTGTGTGTGTGTGTGTGTGTGTGTGTGTGTGTGTGTGTGTGTGTGTGTGTGTGTGTGTTCGTTCCTGTGTCTGTGTTTCAAGAAGAGATAGGATAGGAAGAGACAGATAAGGGTAAAGAAGATTAGTTGCCTGGTTTGCTTTGGGTTTTTATATTTAGTCAAGTTTTGACTAAATATTTTAACATCGAGGGGGAATCGAAACGAGGGTCGTGGTGTATGTGTGTGTGTGTGTGCGTGTGTGCGTGTGTGTGTGTGTGTAGAGCGATTCAGACTAAACTACTGGACCGATCTTTATGAAATTTGACATGAGAGTTCCTGGGTATGAAATCCCCGAACGTTTTTTTCATTTTTTTGATAAATGTCTTTGATGACGTCATATCCGGCTTTTCGTGAAAGTTGAGGCGGCACTGTCACGCCCTCATTTTTCAACCAAATTGGTTGAAATTTTGGTCAAGTAATCTTCGACGAAGCCCGGGGTTCGGTATTGCATTTCAGCTTGGTGGCTTAAAAATTAATTAATGACTTTGGTCATTAAAAATCTGAAAATTGTAAAAAAAAAATAAAAATTTATAAAACGATCCAAATTTACGTTTATCTTATTCTCCATCATTTGCTGATTCAAAAAACATATAAATATGTTATATTCGGATTAAAAACAAGCTCTGAAAATTAAATATATAAAAATTATTATCAAAATTTTTTTTTCGAAATCGTTTTAAAAACACTTTCATCTTATTCCTTGTCGGTTCCTGATTCCAAAAACATATAGATATGATATGTTTGGATTAAAAACACGCTCAGAAAGTTAAAACGAAGAGAGGTACAGAAAAGCGTGCTATGCAGCATAGCGTAACCACTACCCCGCTCTTCTTGTCAATTTCACTGCCTATGCCGTGAGCGATGGACCACGAGTATACGGTCTTGCTGCGTTGCATTGCGTTCAGTTTCATTCTGTGAGTTCGACAGCTACTTGACTAAATATTGTATTTTCGCCTTACGCGACTTGTTTTTTTGTGTTTTTTTATCTGTTTGCTGTGTCGACTAAAACTTGTTTAACTATAGTTATATCCAGTCTTAATTATTTCAGGGCGGTATGTTTCGCTGAACACCACGTCAGACCACGCGCACTATTTTATCAATGACCTTGGGGTCAATGTCAAGGCCAGGACGCTCATATTTGACGTCACGTCCACTGCTGACGCAATCATTAGACTGGCTCAAAAGCAGGTAAGTCTGAAGTTACTGCCAATTTGTAGTATTTCATTCTAGTACGCTTATGTTTGACATCATCGTAGTCGCGAGACGACAATAGGCCAGCTTCTGCCGTGTGCAAATGGCCAAAATCGAGCCAAATATTGTGTGATGCAATGTGCTTGGATAATCTTAACAGTTTTTGAACGTTTACTAGTCGAGGTAAAATGACCTCTCCTCCTGCTGGAGAATGCTCAGTAGAAATGCATTTTCAAAGTAGCATTTGGAGTCATTTAATATATGACCGGCGGCAGATATGCAAAGCTCAATTTTCACGCAAAAAAAATCGCAATGAGTGAGAAGTCGACACCTGTAATGTGTTTGTAAACCTTCAACATTACAACAAGAATGAATTCGTCGTCTGCATTTTGGCCTGTCATTTAATTTGTAGGAACACGCTTTTCACCACATGCTATCTCGTATTGCTTAATTCAGTCTATCTGAACACTTTACCGGTTTGCTTGCAACGTATGTATAACCTTAAAGTTTCAAGAAGTATGTGTCCATGTTGTTTTTATAAGCATTTTTATTCGATTTTAATGCCAGCAAAGATCATGAGATGGAATATCAGTGATTTTATCCATGTTATGAATTTTTATTTGTGGATGAAGTGTACAGTCAGATTGATTTCTGCACTGAATGATTTATTCTGGCAGTCACTCTCAGGCAGCTACTGTGACGTCATTATTGGTTCTAGCAGTAACACAGGCATTGCTGTCAGAGAGAGTTGCAGGTGGGTTGTATCAATCAATCTGAAAGAGAGAGAGAGAGAGAGAGAGAGAGAGAGAGAGAGAGAGAGAGAGAGAGAGAGAGAGAGAGAGAGAGAGAGAGAGAGAGAGAGAGAGAGAGAGAGAGAGAGAGAGAGAGAGAGAGAGACTATGAGAGAGAGAGAGTGTAAATGAGATACGCACAAACAGAGAAGGAGAGCATGGGAGAGGCAGGCTGACAGGAGTTTCTCATTTTACCATTGATAAGTTAAGTTTATCCTTCTGAATATTGATGAGCACAAATATGCATACATGCACGCATAAGTTTGTACGTAAGTAATCTTCAATCCCGAGAATGAGATAGAGAGAAGCAGCAACAGACAGGGTGAAACAGAGTGAGTGAGAGAGAGAGAGAGAGAGAGAGAGAGAGAGAGAGAGAGAGAGAGAGAGAGAGAGAGAGATGGAAAGAGTAGGAGATAGACAGATACAGAGAGACAGAGATAGAAAGAGAGACAGTGACAGAGAGGATGAGACAGAGAGACAGAGAGAGAGATGGAGAGGCTGACAGACAGACAGACAGATAGACGAATAGACGCAGGAAAGATGGTACTTCTTTTTCTTTTTTCTTCTTCTGCGTTATCGGCCATGGTAGATTGTTTAGTGTCGTACGCGGGGTGGAAGGTACATACATATAACCTTTAATCATTTTTCCATTCTCATTCTCGTTTTTTAGTGCCTGCCGTTCCTACATCGTAGCATTGGGAATTTTCCTCAACGATACAACATCCACAGCCTTTTGGCTTGACTGGTCTGATGGCACAACACTCAGGGTTTGTTTGCATGCTTCTTTTGGGACCGAAAAGTCAAAAGTTATAAATAAAAAAAAGTATCAAAGTTGCAACACCATAAAACGACGACATCAGTTGTAACACGTCATGATGTCCTTTTAAACATAGAACTTCAGCATGAATATGAAACAAAGATTATCATATTAAGGGCAGGAGCTACCTTCAAATACACCTTTTTTTCTCTTCCAAGTCATTTGACCACAACATTCATAAACCAGAACTGTTTGTATTCAAATTTGGTGTGCTTTTGCTTCAATGTATGTAAAAATTTAGAATAATAGTGTATGGTCAAAAACTAAATTTGCTCTTAGATTGGCTTAGTAAAAATTTTTAAATGAAAACAAAAAATTAATATGGATGACAAAATAATTTCAAAACTATCAATTAGAATGATCTGGAATTTTTCAGAAATGTATAAAACATACTAATAGATGTTTTGTTCGAAAGGATTAGTTCTAGGAAGGACAGTTAAAGAGATACACATTTTCGATGTTTTGAGACATTTTGTACCCACAAAGTCAACATTTAGAAAAACAAAATCTAAAAGTTGTTCGAACAAATCAAAGATAGACATCTT
>NC_090247.1:56792623-56860123 GCF_037325665.1 Littorina saxatilis
TGTCCACGTGTTTCAGACACACCCCTCGCTAGTGATTACAGCCTGTAATGTCACACGTGCTCCGTGTCCACGTGTTTCAGACACACCCCTCGCTAGTGACTACAGCCTTTAATGTCACACGTGCTCCGTGTCCACGTGTTTCAGACACACCCCTCGCTAGTGACTACAGCCTTTAATGTCACACGTGCTCCGTGTCCACGTGTTTCAGACACACCCCTCGCTAGTGATTACAGCCTGTAATGTCACGGCGTGAAAGTACGTTTGACTCAACAAAAGCAAGAATATTCACTCTTTCACGACCAATACATACCCAACAGAGTTATTTCCGAACTTAGTCTACGTTTTTGACGATGATGCAATAACTACGACGGCGGTGATGATGATGATGACGATGATATACCCACGTTAGTTTCCTTTTGGAATGCCCAAGCCATGCACTTTTATAAGACACACAATAAAGATGGTAAATCCAATGAATTTAAATGTTCAAATAGAGGTGATGCTGCATTAAGTTGACAAGCGATTGCAGTAGAGAAGCAAGTATCAGAAACCCCATGGACCCTTGCTTCAAATTGTATCAAGTGATCCAATTACATGTGCAGGGAACCACAGTTCATACTTCGCCGTGAACGACACGAGCGGGGAGGTAACCGTGGCAAGACGAATCGACAGAGAGGAGGGGTTGTCTACCTTGGACGACCTGTGGGTTGTGGTCACTGACTCCGCGAATTATTCCGACATGTTGAAACTCGCTTTGAAAGTTGATGACATCAACGACAACAGGCCGCAGTTTGAAAGCGACGTGTACTCTATGAATGTGTCCACTTCTACAACAGCTGGTAGTTATAAAAATGATTTATCTCTACGAAAAGCATGTACGTCTCCTACTTCATTAGGATGACTGCTGTTGCAATATTAATTTACAGACTGTCTTGACGTGAAATAAACGATTTCTTCATTATCATAGCTGATTGAGTACTTGAATGTTAAAAGGCTATGTACTACAGTGGCACCAACTACATCGTTTATAACCCTTGCCATTTTGGACGGAAATATGATTATTAGCCCTGCTTTTCAAGCGTAGAGGTAGACCTCTAAATATTTTGAGGGTGTGAAAACCCCCTGTGAAGATTACCAGACACGAATTGCGAAATGATTTTACTTCCAAACAGTAGAACAGATAACACGTGTTGACATGGTGGTTTTGATGGTGGTGGTTCTACTGCTGTTGTTTTTGCTGGTGGTGATGATGATGATGATGATGATGATGATGATGATGATGATGATGATGATGATGATGATGATGATGATGATGATGATGAGGAGGAGGAGGTTGATGATGGTGATGTTGACTTGAAATACAATTGTGAAACCAGTAGCTAGACAAAGAACTAGGATGATTCGCGAATGAATAAATACCGAAACAGAAAGACAAAGAGCGAGAGAGTGCCAAAAGCAAGACTTGTAACCACATCAACATTCACTCGCTGTACACCAAATGACTATATACTGTCACCAGACATCAATTTTTCAAAATATTCATAATTTCAGGGTTATCTGTCACAATAATTCCCCGATTTTTGACCCCCACAGATGTCCCCATACTGACGTTCAACGTCACCGATGCAGACGAGGGTTACAACAGTGACGTCAAACTGACGTTACTGACGTCAGAAGCGGGTTTCACGATGTCGGGCACAGGTTTGTACGTCAACACCAGCAAGCTTGACTTCAACAGAATATCATCCTACGCCTTGACAGTGGAAGCCAGCGATGCCCCGACAGAAGGGGTGAAACTGACATCTGTTGCTGTAGTTTATGTGCAGGTGAGTATACAATTAAGTCATATTTCAGTATTTAGACCTTCTGTTATCGTTAAAAGACAAAAATGCACTGTACTTAGAGGGCCCCAAATGGTTTAAAATCGTGATCGTGATTGGCGATTTTTGACCTTTCTGTGACCGTGATTGCCGAAATTTCCATTTCTGTGATCGTGATAGGACTTTGCCCGTGATCCGTGATGACAAAAAAATCAAGTCTCGTGATCGTGATCGTCATTTGTTTTCGTGATCGTGATGGGCATTATTGCAAAGCATTTTATTTTCAACGTACATTTTTCACAGCTGTATCACTCTATGATTCTCTATTCGTCAAGGTGTTCGTGATCGTGAAAACAAAAATCAAGGTAACTGTGATCGTGAAAGCTAAAATTTCCCTTCCCGTGATCGTGATGATACCCCCCCTTTGGGGCCCTCTACTTACGTTAAACTGACGAACACGGAACAAATAACGGCGACGTTCAGAAGACCCTTAGGTCGAAACGTCGCCGTTATTTGTTCCGTGTTCGTCATTTTAACGTCAGTACAGTGCTTTTTGGTCTTTTTGTTGTTCGCTCTCACGTGCAGTCGCCATTGTCAATTTTCTTTTGTTATCGCTGTCAATTTCGAAGAAGAGTCCGTCTGTTTATGTGTGTAAGGGAGGGGTGTGTGCTAATCATGCGGGAGGTGGGGGTTGAATGCATGAGTGCTTGTATGTCTATCCGATAGACAGTGTCTATCACTCATATGTATTTACTTCAAGTTGTCCAAAGCCAAAAGGAGACGAATGTTCCAGTCGATGCAATTCAAGATAATAAAGTCGATGTGTCAAATGTAAACCCTTATTCTCAGATCACATTCAAACGATATTTTTAGCAGAGTTTAGGGAATACATACGATATTTGTTGCACTGAGCTGCGATTCGTTGCGCTAGTGAGTCTGCAATGCGCGCCTCTTAGTTCGATTTTTTAGGCTGATTATGAATTATGAATAACACTCTTCAGACGGTATGAACTGCACGAAAATATGAATCACAAGAATGACGTGGCACACCTGTAATAATGTGTATCAACTGTGAGATATTGTTCAATATCTGCATCGTAATTCTCACTGCTGTCGGCTTTCATCACAGGTGATTCACAGTAACGACTACGCACCAATATGGGTATATCCAATACCGGATTTGGCAGGATTCATGCCCAATGTACCTGTAAGAGAAGACATTGCTTCCGGTACCTTGATTCTCTCCCTTACTGCTCGTGATGATGACATCGGTACATATGGTAACGTCATTTACACGATGACGTCAGCTGTGACTGGTAGGGGACTGTGTGTGTGTGTGTGTGTGTGTGTGTGTGTGTGTGTGTTTGCAAATCTGTTCTAGTTTGTTTTTGTGTGTGCTCCGTTTGGTTGAATGGTTTGGAATTTGAGTGAAGGAGGTTGGTCTTTGTTCCTTTATGTCAGGGTCAATGTGTCTGGTAACACACCTTTTGAGAGGAGAAAATAATTGGGAATATATGATCTTATTGACACTTTTTTTCAGACAATGGATCAAATGCAACGCATCTGTTTTTTCTGCATCCTACATCTGGCGATCTCCAAACATCCGGCACACTTGACCGTGACCCCAACACAGGGGGCACAACCTTTTACCTGCTGACATTGAAGGTGCTTGACGCAGGGTCAAGGTCGTCGGAAGCAAACTTGAACGTCACAATGACAGACATCAACGACAACACACCGACTTTTGATCAAATTATTTATCAAGCGTATTTCTCTTGCAACAGCCCTGTTGGTGCGACGGTTGTTTCATTGACAGCTAGAGACAATGACGTCAGTTCAGCTCTGACGTATTCTTTCGTCAGTGGTGGCTCGGACTACTTTTCCCTGGACGACGCAACCGGTGACATCACTTTAAAAACAAACGTCACAACTGTTGCTGTTGTGTCAAGCGTTCACGTGCTAACTGTATCAGTAAGTGACGGAGGGGTATCGGAACTGACGTCAACCACAGCGGTTGTTGTTCAAATCGACGGCCAGTGCTCTGTGGGATCGAACAAGACTGGTATGTACATTTTTGTTTTAATCTACTGCTCTATAAGTCAATGCTAATGTGTGCGCGCGCGCGCGCGCGCGTGTGTGTGTGTGTGTGTGTGTGTGTGTGTGTGTGTGTGTGTGTGTGTGTGTGTGTGTGTGTGTACAAGAAAGAGAGAGAGAGAGAGAGGGAGAGATTGTAGATTTTATTCCCCCCTCTGCTTCTTTCTCTCTGTAAAGGTGTAGGGCTAGTTATTTTTCGGTAACTTACCCAACAACCAAAATCACTTACCCAACGGGCCTGAATCCTCGATAGCTCACAGGTTGATGAGTTAGACTTTGAGGGAACTACTTTAGCGATTGAAAAGTTCCGAACGCTCCAATGTACGAAATATACATCTCCAGACCAAACAATACAAACATACTGCATTTAAACTGGCAACTACAGGCTTGAACACATTAATCTCCATATAAAATCTATGAGTTTGGTTGTTTTCTAAATCCAAATCTAACGATCAGTGCAGAGAAACTCGCTTTAGATCTCTTATGAGTGCACGCAAACTCCCAAGGCAAGTAACTCTCGTACGACAAGAGTAGTTCCCCTTCCAAATTTTCTGAACTGAGTTGCTTGGACAAGAGACTGCAATCCGACGGTTAGTTTTTGACAATATTTCATTTTATAAACAGATCACACGCAACCAAATGCACACATCGCATCAATTTAAAGAACATACAGCGGTTTCATACACTATTTTGCCCCAGAAAACAGAACTTCATACAGTTTTTAACGTTGGAACACGGGGGCAAAAGTTCGTCTGCTTGTCCCATTCGAAGAAAGAACATTTCCTAAGCGATACTAAAACATGACCAGAACACACACTATCTGCCTTTACCGGCACAGCAGAATAACAACATAACTGTGTACTTGATTTTAGTCCAAAACAGGGAAACTGACAAGAAGTGTTAACAGAATTGATTGATTTTCCCTGAACTATACAACCGCGCATTATTCAATCGCCAGCGCAGGTAGACTGGTTGAGTGATTTGGATTCGATCAAACTTTCGCACAAAACTCCTCTTTTCTTTGAATAACTGAAGAAAGGAGGAATAAAGAGGTTACATACCTCGTCTCAGTGATTATTAAAAATAATGGTCTCAGTTCGCGGTCATGAAAAAGCTCGCTGAAGCTCGCATTTTTCATGATCCGCTAACTTCGACCATTATTTTTGATAATCACTGAGACTCGGCATGTAACCTCTACGTAACACTTTTCAAGCGACCAGTTATTTGTTTATCCCAAAAGCATTTCCATTTTTCTGTTTAAACATACAGATGCAGAAGACTTGAAGCTGACAAATCGTATTCTAACCATTGCATGTGGTGTTCTGGGAGCCGGCTTTTTGCTGTCGACTATTCTGCTGGTCGTGGCCAAAGTGAGCCCCAAGTGAGTGGCTTGCTTACTTTTATAGCTGGAAAACGGGCTGTAACACACCGGTGACACTGTGACGGTTCCCCTACGCTTTGTGTCCGGTGCCCTGACCCTTTGTGTTCGGTTCCCACTCGGTTCCCACACGCCAAAATTCGCGGACAAAACATCCATTTATGGTAGTATTACGCAATGTTGCTCTCTGAGAATGGTCTTGTTAGATCTGTGAGTGTTTACACTACATGCCTAGGTGCTGTTGGATTGAAGGTTTTTGATATTTTAGCCGTTATTAGGTAGAATGCCTTCCACTTTACTGCAAAACTGCATAATTCGTAGCATCGGCAAGAAATATCCTACCAAAAAATGCCTGCTTGGAACTGTCGTTGGTCCAGCAAAAAGTTCAACATGTCTGTAGCAGACAGCCCAAGTTTCAAGATTGTAGGGCCATCCAAACAGCCGTAATAATAAAAACAACAAAAGTAGTCAGTGAAATTGGCTGTGTTCGGTCCCCACACACTTTTGTGACGTAGGCGTGACGGTTCCCATAATTCATTGTGTCGGTCCCCACTTTCTGTGTCGGACCCCACTTTCGACCTAATTTCTCTGTGACGGACCCCACAACCAGCCTATTTTGTGTCGGTCCCCACACCTTCTTGGATTTATGACTTGCCGGTTACTTGTATCATTGTATTCATTGAATCTTTGAATCTAATTGTCTCGGAGTTATTTTTCAGCAAAAACCGGCAAGGCAGCACCGTTTGTGATACCAAGTAAGTCAGATGACATCAGTATGTGTGTGTATGTGTGTGTGTGAGAGAGAGAGAGAGAGAGAGAGAGAGAGAGAGAGAGAGAGAGAGAGAGAGAGAGAGAGAGAGAGAGAGAGAGAGAGAGACTAACTTTATTAGTTTATGCTACAAATAATATATAACATTATTTATCTCTGGGACGGTTCCCAGTATACCAGCAAATTATGTGTTGATCCACCCACACCTTCTTGAACTGGCCTTCCCAATATCTACTCTTAGTCTTAAGGCCTTGGAGATATGCAATTTGGCACATTTTTAAAATAAAAGATCCACCTGTCGTATGTGAGATTCAGTTTTCAGAGCAAAATGCTGCCCAGGGACTTCTAGTGGTGATTGAAAAAAAAAAAGAGTACTTGCCTGTGTCAAGGATGTGTCTTTATCCACGCTTGTTGTAAGAGGCAACTTTTCCCAGCTCCTTGTGTTCATGACTGCTTTCTCTTAAAATTAATTACTTTATGACAGTCAGAATACAATGGAACAAGGCTACATAAACCCTGACAGCCTACGACAACGGCCCGACTAAGGCTCAACACCGCGCCAATAAATTCAGCATTGGGCCAATGTTGGGCCATGATTGCTCCGTTTTCGTAGGCTATCAGGGTCAAAGATACATATTGGTAAACTAGTAAAATACATGTTCAGCATCATCAGCAATACCACAAAAGGATTAAAACAAGAAATTCCTCCGATAGGAACTACACCCCCGTCAAAGGGAAATAACCTTCTCAGTTGGTGGCAGTGAGAATGGTTATTTCCCTTTGACCAACGGGGGTGTCCGTCTATACCAGGCCTTGTATAATTTTAATCCACCAATAACTCCCTAACCGTGTGTTTGACTGGTCCCAATTTTTGTAAGGACCGTCTCAGGAATGTATAGAACCTGTTCACCAAGTTTGGTGACGATCGGTCCGTTCATTCTTGAGATCTACTTGCGAACACAAACACATCGAGTGAAACCTATACACACCCCTATACCGGGGGTGTAAAAATCCTATTAGCTGTATGTCAGCGGCACAATGCAACCAGAACCAGCGTTTATGTGGAGTGATCGGGTGCTGGTCACTACCGCGAGCGTCACTACCGCGAGTACCACTACCGCGTCTCACACTAAAGTTGTGTTTCCGTACCCGCGATAGCGTTTTTCCAGCGGTGCGACGAAAATCAAGCACATAGAAAATGACCAGGAGTGTTTCCACACGCGCGACACGTTAGCGGCGCGACAAGCGGCAAGCGACGCGATTTTTTTGAAAGGGTCCTGGAGCGATTTTTTCGCGTTGTCGCGCGGCAACGCGGGAGTTTACAGATTTTACCGCATGTTTAAAACGCAAGTACGGAAACACGTCACGACGGTTTGCGCGCGTTTTCTTTTGTCGCTGCCGCTGTCGCGGGTACGGAAACAGAACTTACCGCGAGTACGACACTACCGCGAGTACGACACTACCGCGAGTATAACACTACCGCGTGTCACACTACCGCGAGTATAACATTACCGCGTGTCATTTTATGACTTCCATGGCTGAAGGCAAAGGTTGAAATGTTTCCTTGAAATATAAAACAAAAAGGCCTGGTCTGTTCTCTGAACACTAATTCAATGTTTGTCATGCTAACCAAGAACTCAAAACGATCAGAACACACTATCAGAATACATATAGAATGGGTTGCTTCCAATCAAAGCCGTTTGAACACAAACTCACAAGAAGTAAGTTTGCATGCGTTTTCTCTACGGTTATGGTACTCGCGGTTGTGGTACGCGCGGTAGTGTGACACGCGGCAGTGTTATACTCGCGGTAGTGTCGTACTCGCGGTAGTGTGACACGCGGTAGTGTTACACGCGGTAGTGTCGTACTCGCCGTAGTGTGACACGCGGTAGTGACGCTCGCGGTAGTGTCGCATAACCGGAGTGATCTGGAAAGGTGTCAATCTCTCTCTCTCTCTCTCTCTCTCTCACTCTCTCTCTCTCTCTCTCTCTCTCTCTCTCTCTCACACATACACACACACACACACACACACACACACACACACACACACACACACATACTGATGTCATCTGACTTACTTGGTATCACAAAAGGTGCTGCCTTGCCGGTTTTTGCTGAAAAATAACTCCGAGACAATTAGATTCAATGAATACAATGATACAAGTAACCGGCAAGTCATAAATCCAAGAAGGTGTGGGGACCGACACAAAATAGGCTGGTTGTGGGGTCCGTCACAGAGAAATTAGGTCGAAAGTGGGGTCCGACACAGAAAGTGGGGACCGACACAATGAATTATGGGAACCGTCACGCCTACGTCACAAAAGTGTGTGGGGACCGAACACAGCCAATTTCACTGACTACTTTTGTTGTTTTTATTATTACGGCTGTTTGGATGGCCCTACAATCTTGAAACTTGGGCTGTCTGCTACAGACATGTTGAACTTTTTGCTGGACCAACGACAGTTCCAAGCAGGCATTTTTTGGTAGGATATTTCTTGCCGATGCTACGAATTATGCAGTTTTGCAGTAAAGTGGAAGGCATTCTACCTAATAACGGCTAAAATATCAAAAACCTTCAATCCAACAGCACCTAGGCATGTAGTGTAAACACTCACAGATCTAACAAGACCATTCTCAGAGAGCAACATTGCGTAATACTACCATAAATGGATGTTTTGTCCGCGAATTTTGGCGTGTGGGAACCGAGTGGGAACCGAACACAAAGGGTCAGGGCACCGAACACAAAGCGTAGGGGAACCGTCACAGTGTCACCGGTGTGTGTAAGGGATACATCCGCGCACTCAACAATTGACACCTAAAATGTAAATTAACGAGAAATGTCATTCCACACAGATATATAGCACGAATGCATAATTTTTGCAATTTTGACACCTAAAATTAAATTGAGTAAATTAAAAAAAACTCTCAGTCTGCAAAAAGTGTAGTCCGCCAGTTAATTTGTAGGTGCGTGTCCCGGTTTGTTTGTTTGTTTGCTTAACGCCCAGCCGACCACGAAGGGCCATATCAGGGCGGTGCTGCTTTGACATATAACGTGCGCCACACACAAGACAGATTGAAGTCGCAGCACAGGCTTCATGTCTCACCCAGTCACATTATTCTGACACCGGACCAACCAGTCCTAGCACTAACCCCATAATGCCAGACGCCAGGCGGAGCAGCCACTAGATTGCCAATTTTAAAGTCTTAGGTATCGCGACCCGGCCGGGGTTCGAACCCACGACCTCCCGATCACGGGGCGGACGCCTTACCACTAGGCCAACCGTGCCGGTGCGTGTCCCGGTAGTAGGAATCTTTTGTCCCATGTAAAACATGGGCAGACATGTGTCGGTGTATATATGTTTGCCGACATGGTAAGGAGGGTATACAAGTACATTCGATACTTATTTCTTCAGATCTCGCGCAAATTCAATCCTCTCCAAGGAAAAAAACTGAATGCATGTGTTTTTAGCATGGCTTTTTTGGAGTGACCTTGACCTTCGATAGTGAATCTTTTAGGGAAAGGTGGACTGGCCTACCGGACTTAAACTTCACGGTCACGCGATTCGTAACTTAACTCCTCTTCTTAAATTTTATTTAGGAACTGGAGAAGTATGTCCACCATGCTGTATTCTGTGGATTTGGCATATCGGAAGCTTTTAAAAACACATCCAACAGTTAGAATTCTTAATGTCTGCAGGTGAATGACTAACTGCAGCTAATTACAAAAGATATACTTGAGTTACAGACTAGATAAGAATATATGGATCCGTACATTAATTTTACATTGGTTATTTTTGAGATGGTTGGACTAGTGTGTGTTAAAAAAACTGCATTATTTACGTGAGGAAATCGTAGTGAATCTGTGATATTAGTCAGTAACAGAAAGAGATTATAGACATCAAAACCATATACTTTTTCATGTTGCAATGTTGTTCCTGAAAATGTGATATTATACAGTAACAGAAAGAGATTTTAGTCATCAAAACCATATACTTTTTCATGTTGCAATGTTGTTCCTGAAAATGTGATATTATCCAGTAACAGAAAGAGATTTTAGACATCAAAACCATATACCTGTTCATGTTGCAATGCTGTTCCTGAAAATGTATTTCAGGACGCCATTGACAAAAGTGAACCATAGACCCACCACACCTTTTGAAGGAAACAGTAAGTAATTACTTTATTAGCCTGTCTATACTTTTAACTTTCTTGCACACACACTTGTCAGAAAAAGAAAGACAAGACAGTTGTAGTTTACTTTGTTGGCAGGTTTTGGAGTTATCGGGGTGTGTTTAAACTTATTTTCTACATTTCTTCTCAAAGAAATTAACACATGTTTGTACATACCATGTAGATAGCTTTGTTGTTGTAGTCGTTGCTGTTGTTGCTGTTGTTGTTGTTGCTGTTGTTGTTGTTGTTGTTGTTGATTGTAAGCCTGGTAGACGTTTCCCTTGAAGTCGCATATACATGCTATTCGAACCTTGCAGCCTTGTAGGAGCATGCATTCAATGTCGTCATTTCTTAACACACGGACATAGGAGCAGGAGCATGCTATAATCATATAGACAGTGTTATTCGGGGTGTGGCCTATCCTAAAAGTTAACTGGTAAAGTTTAAGTTGTGTCCAACGTTGTCTCTCCTTGTCAACAGGAAACCATTGATTTTGCCCCTTTAACATGAAATATGGTTAACGGAATAAGTCGAACTTGATGTCAAACTTACAGAACTGACCAGGGTTGGTTTTTTAGATGGCTCTCTCTGTCTACAAACTTTGACAACTTGCAGCAGCTCTCAAGAGTGTAGGAACATTCAATGTTATCAATACATTTCCCTCAATTCTTATCCCAATACTAGCCGCTATAAAGGATAAACCTCGTGCGTTTTCAGTGTGGGTAAAACGTCAGCACAATCCGGGTTCTACCGTCCCGTCATGCAGCAGTGGCTCACAACGAGGCTCCAGCGTCGACACGCAAACGACTGACTGCTCCTCTGTCAATTCTTTGGTGAGAGCTTTTTCCAATGACAGGTTTCTTATCTTAACAAAATGCCACACACTCTTCGGACACTTGCATTTCTTTGAAAGTGACAGATTTTCACGTTAGTTCTGACGATTGCACTACCTCTGCAAAATCTGATAGAAGATAGCTGCATGAACATGCAACTGTTTTTCTCGTTTTTCAGAAGTTCATATGACGGTGCAGTCTGGCAGTCGGAACTTCAAAGCTGAACTGAAATATCAACATCAGGCAAGGAAAAGTGAAAAGATCGGGAGAGATCATGAAACGTTTCATGATGAGCGATTATCTTTGAGTGTATGATCCATGCACGGAAATACAATTTTAAACCGGAGAAAAAAGGAAGAAAATGACAAAGAGAGATAGTATGTCTATGTTTTTGTGTGTGGGGGGAGGGGGGGGTTCAATGGCAGCCCGGTATGCGGCTTCTCTCGGGGTTGTCTGCAAACCAATCCGAATACCTGTTAACGGAGCATACGAGGGGGGGGGGGGGGGGGGGGGGGGGGGGCATCTTGATAGATGATCTTTGTTTGTAGATACCTAGTACAATACATTTCAGGTTCTTCTCCTGTACTTTTCTTCTTTGTTGGATTACTTGATTTGGAACAGTTCTTAACGACTGAGAATTTGCTATCGATACCCATGTTAAAGTCTATGACGGATATGTGGTGGCTGACGAAATAGCTCCTATGGGAGAGAATACTAGGTATCAGAGTACAAATTGACTCCCGTGCTCATCTGCCGAGGCCCTACAGAAATGCACATGATGGTACGACTGTGTTTGCAAAGTAATGGTTACCCCTTCCAGTTGTCATGGTTCAGGGAGTAACTTGGTACCACCGACTGTTTTACTCCACTTTTTTTTAATCGTTATCTGCATACAGCACACAGCGTTCATCCCCAAAACATGATCACGGGAAATATTGATTACATGTACATGGGAGGTATGAACTGACAAACCACGTACATTTTCGTTTGGCTGGCAACACTAACTGTATAATTATGTAGTCAACTATGAGATAGTTGTGTAAGCGTATGACTATTTATATTGTAATCTGCGACAAAAAGACAAATCGTTGCTTTACACGAGGCTTTCGGAGAGAGCCAGGTTCCATTTGAAGCTTCAATCTGGGCGCTTCGACTGTGAGGGACATATGTAGGATAAACAGAATACTACATGGCTTTCTGTTTGATACCATATCAGTTTTACACTCGTTGTGTTTAAAAACACAACTCGTGTAAAACTGGTATCACAAAGGAAGCCATGTAGTATTCTCTATTTATCCCACATACGTGTGACATACCACTCATGTCATACAGATTACACAACGTCATCGAGTGAGGGACCGAAAAATATTGAAACTCGAGGATGATTTTTTTGTGGTATCAACCGAGACCGTAGGTCGAGGTTGATACCACACAAAAAAATCATCCGAGAGTTTCAATATTTTTTGGTCCCTCACAAGATGACGTTTGTGTAATTTGTGTATACAATGATAAATTGATTGTATACAATGATCAATCTCTATACCTTCCTGTCACTGGAAGCAGCAACACTTGAAAGCATAAGTTCCCTTGACAAACGTCATTTATGATTGGCGTCATCTATGAATGACGTCACTGTCTAGACAAGACAAGTGCCGGTATCGGCAAACCTTGTCGCGGCAAAGGGCTATGACCCGTGCCTTGATACCATTGAGATCATAGGAGATGCACAGCAGTGCCGATACCAGGTTTCTTTAGCTTCACTTTAAAATGATATCAGAACGATAGTTATTCACTTGAAAGTGAACACAGGAGAGTTGTATACATAACAATATCGTTCACTCCACAGTGCATGTGAAGAGGTGGTGTCTGCCAGGGACCTGATTTTCCACTGCATGTAATGGTCGAGTCAATGAGACAAACGTCATTCTTCGAACATTTGGAAGAATTTTAAGAACGTATACGTCATGATATGCTTTCTAAAGTGATGTCTCTTTGCTTTGACGTCAGAGATTACACGAGGCTTTCGGAGAGATCCAGTTTTCATTTGAAGCTTCTTCAATCTGGACGCTTCGGCTGTGAAGGACGTTTGGAGCAATAGACATACAAGTACAGTATGCAGGATAAACAGAATACTACATGGTTTGCTGTTTGATACCAGTTTTTCACTCGTTGTGTTTTTAAATATTGAAAAGCTCGCTTTCGCTCGCAGTTTAATTTTCAAAATACAGCTCGTGTAAAACTGGTATCACATAGGAAGCCATGTAGTATCTATATATATATATATACGACTAGTGTCTGTCTGTCTGTCTGTCTGTCTGTCTGTCTGTCTGTCTGTCTGTCTGTCTGTTTGCGATGCACGGCCAAAGTTCTCGGTGGATCTTTTTCAAATTTGGACACCGTATTCAGCTACACCCCGGACACAACCTCATCGATGAGATATTTCAACACGTGCTCTCAGCGCGCAGCGCTGTGCGCGCTGAACCGATTTGTATTTGTTTTTGTTGTTGTTGTCGGGATCCACTACCAGTAACTCTTCCTTATCTTCTCCAGTGTTTTCAGCCGCGATTATCTCCCTTCCTCCGTGTGGCGTCAATCCATATTCCCGTTACTACGTTACTATTTTTAGAAGGTCACTGCACGTTACTATTTTTAGAAGGTCTCCAGTGTTTTGCGCGTTTATCTCCTTTCCTTCGTGCGGCCGGCGTACACCCGGCAAAACCGGGTCCCAGGCGCAGCCTGGTATTCGGCTCTACTTCTTCCCGGCGAAGCCGGTACCCGGCGAAGCCGGTAATCATCTAGTTCTCTATGTTTTTGGTAGAGAGTAGACTTACACGAAAGATCCGTCGCGATATAACCTTGAATGGTTGAAAACGACGTTAAACACCAAATAAAGAAAGAAAGAACACGAAAGATACTGTCAGACGGACGGCTCCTTTTCATATCGCCTAGCTAAACAAGGAAGAGTATGAAAACAGCTAGCGTACTGATCGATCGTCAGACGAGACGGTAAATACTTTTACACAGTTAAGACATCACCTTTGGAATAGTGCATTTCTTTAATTCTGTCAAAACATGTATGGAGGTGCACAATACTGGGCTTGAGGCTGAAGGTGTATTCTCTTCGAAGGTTATTTTTGACAAGAAGATAAAAAAAACCTGTAAACCTTGAAGTTTATGTTGAAATATTGGTCAGATAATGAATATTTCTTTCGCAGTAGTTGTGAACATTCAATTTGAGTTTTGTGATCTAAGATTATTGTTTTGTGGACACAACTCTGTTTTTTTGGCGGCCAAATAGAGGACATGCAGCGAATAGCCTCTTCAAAGAAAATTCAACAATTTCTTAATTGCAGATGATACCATTCAACATGTTCAAGTACTTATAATGCCTTTAATGCCACTAATTTTGGGGACCCAAAATCCACGTGACGTAAGTTTTGTTTCGTGTCCAAAATCATCACAATCTTTTCTGCCCTACATGTATCATTTTCATAACGTCCTTTCACAACAAATAGACTTGTTTGATCAGCAATAATTACAAAATAAGTGAAGATTCAAATAGTATGGCTGACTCATCAGATGCGGGTATGCGTACATTTTTCTGCATGTCGTGTCCATGTGTAACTTACGTCACTTCGCATTTTGTACGCTCAACAGTTGCACTGGTGGGCAGAACGTCCAAGGATGTATGTACACAACGTTAGAAAATACCCACAACATCTCGACCCGACCTTCACCTTTCCAAATTCCCTTTACCGTGCTATCATTTCATCCGGACACACGTTCGCGTCCAATTTTGAACACGTCACGAACGCCACACAACATGCTACTTCGCGCTTGTTTTAGCCAATTTTTTTGTTTTACAGTCTACATTAACCAAACAATCCTCAGAGCATTAAAGATGGAACCATTCATTTGAAATGTTGTCATATTTAAGGAAATCGAAATAGAGAGCAAGGTGTCGGCAAAATGATGTCTCAAGAAACTTGGGAAAGTGACAGTCTTTACTAGTTTGTGGTTTATATCCCTCGTGATTATATAGTTCCATTAACAATTACAGTCAGCTCAAAAGTTGATTTTGTGATTGTTAGCGATGTTGTAAATTCTTTATGACATAGTTTTTGTGGACTCATGTCCTCATTTTTGGACCCAGTCTTGTGCACCTCCACATTTTAACGTACGCAATTTTTACGTACGTAATCTGTTTTCTGCATATACATCTATTTTATATTTGATAAGTGCAGTAGCAAGCATTTGCTTAATGTTTATAAATCGCATTGAAGCTATTTTGCATCGAAACACGTGATCAAATGCAAATACAAATGTGCAGGGGCTGATCCAGACTAGTTTTATTTTATAAATACAGAAAAAACATGGCTCAGATTAATTGCACCCGATTGCTCCATTTTCCTTGTTATGTCCCCAGACCCCCATAGGAGCCGACCATTGATTCCTAATGACGGTTTTGGGAGGTAGTGCGGTAATTGTTGGCTCAGGTTGCACCAGATCTGTCAATTTTTCTTGTTTTGATCCAAATTTATCTTCTTAAATTAACATTTTTTCTCTCCTGTTTTGGTAAACAAACATTCAGGGGGGCGTGCCCCCGGCATGCTCCCCAAGCAGGTTCGGGCGCTTTGCGCCCTCAACTAAACACTCTGCGTCGTTGATCTGTCCCTAAAAACAATGTGCCCCCTCCCCCCCCCCCCCTCTTAAAAATGATATGATTCGCCCCTGAATGTGTGTGTGTGTGTATGTGTGTGTGTATGTGTGTGTGTGTGTGTGTGTGTGTGTGTGTGTGTGTGTGTGTGTGTGTGTGTGTGTGTTATTTGCTTGCGTGTTCGCCCGTCGTTTTGATTTTCTGACTCAATATTCATGTGTTAATAACTTTCCATATTTGTAAGTGTATATTTGCCTGTATGAGTATGTAAAGCGTTTGCACATAATTGCAGGCAATCAGCCATACTTAACGAAGCAGGCATGGGAAATAACAATGCCGGCCTTGTGAAAGCCATCACAGATGTAAATGACTACTGGATGAACGAATGCAGAGAACAGAGCGAGAAAAACCAGAATCGGATTGATGATCTGATTGCTCAAAACGAGTCGTTCCTGCAGCAGAGTTTCCAGCAGCAAACGGCTAGTACAGACGTTATTCAGGTCTTCGCGCAGCTGACGACTATACTTGGCCAACAAAATGTCAGATAGCGCCGTCAAAAGCAAAATTACTGATGTGTACACCAAAAATAATGGAACCGAAATTGAACATATTAAAAGCTGACACATGCGTTTGATGGTATGCACTAGTGGTGTACCAAATGAGAGTTTCACCCTCTAAAACGTCGAATTTCTTTTATACTTGCTATTTTTTCTGCTTCTAAAATATAAATCGCCGAAATGATAATCAAATTAGCGTCTTTGGTAGTTTCAAACTGTATCTCGGCATGATCTGTGCAGTGCCGCCTGCCTCCCTCTTGTATTTTATTTAATTAATTAATGAGTGTACTTACTTGTTTCGTTATTTTAATTATCAATTATGTTTTGCTCATAATTAAGGTCTGCAGTAGTCTTTGATACCGTGCCAGTGTTGATTAGCTTCTTTAATTTGTATTGAAACACAGTGACCCGGCGCCTTTCAGTTTCTGTTCACCAAAAAAAAAAAGATTGGATTAACATGTTTGTGTTTTCAAATATCCCCTGTTAGCATTATCGCTGCAAAACACACACATTCAAGAACAGTGTCTTTATTGGCCATGTTCGCGGAGCTGTTCCAAGGTACCAAAGTTTACAGACGAAGACATGCAGTGTGCTTAAACTGAGACAAAAAAACGACACATAAAAACGATCTTTACTACACTCGGCACGGAAACTGCTGTGTCTTTTTTATGATTGTACCGTTCATTGAATTTGTATCGACTTTTCTCTTTGGGTTAGCTGGAACTTTGGGCGTTGTTTTTCGTAGTTTAAAGCAGCTCTGAGGCGTATTAATGCCACCAGCGGTCTCTTTTAGAGACAGAACTGCTTATGTCTAAGCCTACCGAAATCGTCCGACAAAGATTAAGATAAAGTGTTTCTGCACGCGTTTGCTAAAATGTCAAAGACCCTTAACCATCACATTTGTAATTGTTCACTTGAATTTATTCTCGTTAACAAGTTACCCAGAGGTAAACATAATTATACAAATATTGTTGCCATTTGCATCTTTTTTGACAATGAACAACAAATATTAAGCAGAATTGATACAAGAGCTAATGAGTTGAATAAAGACCAGTTTTCTAGATGTCCAATAAGAAATATTGAACGCTGTAAGTTATCAATAAATCTGTGAAATACTGATATGTTTGTGTGTGACCATACTTGCATACCTGTGGCCCCTCCCTAGATAAACTCTTCGTTTTGTTGAAAGTTAGCTTTTTCCGAATTAGAAACCCACAGTTTCTGCAAAATTAAAATGTAACATTTATAAGCCTTTTGAAGGTACTCGTTTACATAAATTTGCATTGACTACATTTAGAAAGTTTGCATCAAATCATGTATACATAGAATCACTGCGCAGGTGACTTATTTTCTGTTTGTTTCGTGACGTTTGGTTAAATGTTCTTTTATTTCAAAATGTTTGTTTTTGTTTTTGTTTATTAGGTTTTTTAAACTGTTGTTGTCGTTTATTTGTGTTTGTTAGTTAGTTAGTTTGGTTGTTTGAGTGTGTTTGTGTGTGTGTGTGTGTGTGTGTGTGTGTGTGTGTGTGTGTGTGTGCGTGCGTGTGTGTGTGTGTGTGTACAGTTCTGCTGCACCTGAAGACCAATGACAGCCGGTTTGTTTGTTTGTTTGCTTAACGCCCAGCCGACCACGAAGGGCCATATCAGGTATGACAGCCGGTACACAAAATGAAGCCTGTACAGTCAACCCACACATCCTATCACAAAAATACAGAGACACTCACAAACATGTTTTTACAAACTTTTAGTTTGTTGTTTGTTGCATTAATATATTCAACTGATCAACATATGTGTCAATTACGAAAAAAAAATTTTTTTTAAATGTACGTTGTAGAAGCATATAGTTTTATTTTTATTTTGGGTAAGCATCCGAGTGGAAGAATGCTTGTATCCTCTGCTAAAGTCCAGATAGATCCGAACAGGTGGTGGACATTTTGGCTCACGTAAAAAAACAAACAACTAATATACCTTTAAGCAACCGTTTACTTCAGCCCAACATCACATTCTGATCAGTCATCGCTCAACGGCTATCGCCAGTTATCTCTCTGACCGGACGCTACAGTCCTACGCGAATCTATCAAAATAAGAATACAGAGTTATCTCCCATATGTTTTTCACGAGCACTGATCTAAATTTGAGATCAGTGTTCGCGAGACGAAAATGATTGCAGATTGGCCGACTTCGACAGTGATCTCCGTTCTGTTCTTCATAGTTATGATAAAGACATCGTTCTAAGGTCAAAACAAGTCGAAATTTTGGGACTGCTGCCGGAAGGAGACCGTAATATATGGTTTCATCACTGTCAACTGGTTACAGAAAAAATCGTCTGCTCCAGTGAGCGCCGAAACCAAACGGTTGATTATCACGTGACACTTTTGCCATATTTAGAGTTGTTTGCACAGTAAATACAGCCGCGAAAAATAGCTCGCTTGAAATTGTCTTACATATCAATTCCTTTGTAATTTAAAAATTACAAAACACCATGAAAAATCATTATCGACGATCGCGAATCTGCTTATATCAATACTACATTACAAAAAGCTGTAAATATGTAAAAAAAAAAAATTAAAAAAAATCGGTTTCCTTGCCAGACAAGGAAACTCAAGGCATCCTGTCAGGGAGAGAATGAGCCGAACTCATTTTGACCTGAGGTCAGGATGCCCAAAATCAGTGTCTAGCCTCTTATCCTTTAAGAAGAACAAGAGAGATCAAGGCCGCTGCGATATTTGCCATGTGACTGTTAGCTGAGTTGCCAATGGCTCCATTAGTACCATCACATTCGCTGGGCGCTTTGGTAGCTGTAAAAACCACAACGCTCAGAATCAGAAAACAAGGTAGGTTATTGGAACGTTTAAAGTATGACAACACAATTTTTACTTATTTATTTATTTTTTATTATTTTTTTGAAGATGCATAGTTTTGTATGGTTGATGTTATTTGATGTTGCTGTCTGATGTTGATGTCGTGTACCAAAAAGAAATAAAAACGTGTAAAAAAAATTAAAAAAATAAAAAGTATGACAACACAAAACGTTACATGTATTGTACTTCAACCAAGTGGTCTTTTAAGTGGACAGACCTGTAGACAAACACTAATGAAACAGATCATGAACTTATCTTTTTTTTTTAAATCAGAACCTGGCTGGCTGGCAAGACGCTGGTGAGGCAATCCACTTTTTTTAAAGGCTATTTTAAAAGACAGTGGCATCATCACACACACACACACACACACACACACACACACACACACACACACACACACACACACACATACACAAACACATACGAATTCACACTGTAACTTCTTACTAATTCCCACGCAGGAAAGTAGCCACTGGAAATTAGCTCTAGAAAACTAGCCACAGGAAACTAACCACATGAAACCAGCCACAGAAAAATAACCACAGGAAACTAACTACAGAAAACTAACCACAGGAAACTAACCACAGGAAACTAGCCGCATGAAACTATAACCACCGTAAACAAGCTGCAGGAAACTTACCATGGCTTGTTGCAGGATGATCTTCCAAGTAGATCTCCGTCTGACAGGAAGCCAGGTGTGCTCTGAAGGTGTTGAAGTCGAGGTTGCCAGCAAGATTATTGGATAGTATGCTCCAGGACGTCGGATCTGCGAGGCAAGGGTCGGATGCGCGCGCAGTCAAAATGGCCTCCTTGCATTCGGTGATACAGGGCGAAAAGGCCTTGCAGCGTGTGGTGATGTTCTGGTATAGTTCTGTGTTGTTGAAGCCATTGTAGAATTTGTACCTGGAATAAAAATCGTATTCGTCCTGATTTATTGCACTTATTATTCAGCTAACGGACAGATCGAACAGAAACAGAACACGAACTTTTATTGTTGTTGATTGTTTTGTTTTTGCTATTTGTTCAATTTTTTATTTATCAAATATTCTCCATTAAGACATATTGGTTAGTAATGCTGTTTCACTGGACTTAGTAATCAGCCAAAGAAAGAAAATACTCCATCACATTTACGAAAGGCGCATGTGTGTTAAAGTAAGAATCTTAAACAAATAACACAGAGCGCTGTTTAGAAATCTGATAAACAAAGGGAAATAAGCGCTCTAAATGCATACGACATGTATATTGAGAGTTATTCGGAACCAGTCTCCTGGCACCTGAGAGAGTTTGTGTCGCATGTCTTTGCAAAAAACGTGTGTTGGTTCAATCAATAGAGCTGAACACTTTAAGACACATCATCATCAGCAGCAGCAGCAGCATCATCATCATCATCAGATGAAGATGAAGATGATCATGATCATAATGATCATGCTGATGCTGATGTTGATGCTGATGCTGATGCTGATGCTGCATGCTGCTGATGTGTTTTTTAAAGTGTTCAGCTCTATCGATTGAACCAACAAACTTATTTTGTGCAGACATGCGACACAAATGTATTCAATTGCTCAATGTTGCTGCATTTGCTGCTGATGATGATGATGACGATGATGATAATGCTACGGCTGCTGCTGCTGCTGCTGCTGCTGCTGCTGCAGCAGCTAATGATGATGATGATTTTTGTGACGACGATGACGATGACGACGACGACGACGACGACGATGATGATGATGATGATGATTGTGACGATGACGATGACGATGATGATGATGACGACGAAAATATACATGTCGGCGTTTTGGCATCCCTTCCGTGTAGCCGGGTCACAGTAAACCCATTTATCCCTGGCATTACAGGAAGAGTTTGGCATGTTTTGCTGGGGGTAGTAGGAGAAGATAATGTAGCACATCTCGTCCGACGTCTCGTCCCCAAAGAAGGTGGTGAAGCCCCGCTTGGGAGACTTGTAGTGACACTTGGTGACGATGCGATCACCGGGCAGAACCTCCAGGGGCGGGTCGAACCTAGATTTGGGACACATACACAAATCGTGGCAGACTTCTTTTTCACGAAAAAAACGTTTTCCCCAAAAGGTCGCACCCACTCCATTTGTCTGTCTATCTGTCTGTCTGTCTGTCTCCGTGTCTCGCTCTCTGTCTCTCTCGGTGTCTCTGTCTCTGTCTATCTCTGTCTCCCTCTGCCCTTCTCTGTCTGTCTGTCTGTCTGGCTCTGTCTCTCTCTGTCTCTGTCTCTGTCTCTGTCTCTCTCTCTCTCTCTCTCTCTCTCTCTCTCTCTCTCATTAGAGTTGTTTACGTGTGCTTTGAAAGACGCTGCCAAACCAATGGAAAGGGTGTTTAAAAATGACTCACCTTTAATCTCCGAAAACAACAAGTGGTTCGATTCTGAATGCCGAAAATTAAAAAGACAAACACGCAAGGCATTTCGGATGTACAAAAAGGAAAAGACAGGACAAGAGAAAGACAGGTTAAAGGGGTTATACCTAACGGAGAGAAAGTCATACTCCAAAGTGCTCGAACAGAAAAAAGACAGTCACAAACAAAATAGAGTGAATAGCCTGCTGTTGAATATTTCTGACTCTCATGCATTTTGGAAGGAGATAAAGAAATTCAGGATGAAACGTAAACCCGCAGGAACTATTGACAACCAGGCATGGTATGACCATTTTAAGAAAGTACTTAACGAGGATGATGATAGAAGGCATGTTCAAGAACATGACCCTATTGACACTGAAGAAGAAAACGAACTTGACTGCGACATTCTTAACAGTGATATTACCGAAGAAGAAGTGAGGACTGCTTTAAGTGGCTTAAAAAAGGGGAAAGCAGTGGGACCAGATGGCGTTTTAAATGATCTCTTAAAAACCTCAGGTGACTCAATCGTCCCCTATCTTTTGATGTTGTTTAACGACGTTTTTAGAATTGGTGACTACCCTTCAGATTGGGCAAAGGCTATCATTCAACCAATATTTAAGAAAGGTGATGATGAGAACCCTGACAGTTATAGAGGCGTCTCGTTGTTAAGTTGTGTGAGCAAGTTGTATACCAGTATTATGAATGCCCGTTTGTCAGCGTGGGCTGAGGAAAATAACATTCTCTCTGAGTCACAGGCGGGTTTTAGAAAAAATTATTCCACAATTGACCACATGTTCACTCTTTATGCAGCAGTTACCAAGCAGCTTCAACAAAAAAGAAGTTATAAATATGTTGCTTTTGTGGACTTCCAAAAGGCGTTTGACACCGTTAAAAGGGATGTTTTGTGGAATGTTTTATTAAAGATTGGTGTAAAAGGAAGAATGTTTAACATGCTTAGGGAAATGTATTCTTCCGTTCTTTCTTGCGTACGATGTAACTCTGGCAATACTGATTATTTTGAATGCCTACAAGGCCTGAAGCAGGGCTGTTTAGCGAGCCCAACGCTTTTTTCGTTTCTTATAAGCGAGCTTGCCTCGGAAATAATATGTGAGGGCAGACACGGAATTCAAATGCTTCTCGGTGAGATCGAACTGTTTATTTTGATGTTCGCTGATGACATTGCACTGCTATCATCGTCCATAGTGGGTTTGCAAAACCAACTGAACATCTTATATAACGTTTCAAGGCGTCTCAGGTTAAGGCTAAACATGAATAAAACCAAAGTCGTTGTTTATTGAAACGGTGGTCACTTAGCCAAAAGTGAGAAATGGTTCTACAGGAAACACGCAAGTATCAAGTGCTAGCTCCTACACGTATCTCGGTCTGACATTCACAACCGAAGCCCGTTTGAATCTCTCTTTCAATTACGCAATCACCATCTTTCTTTCTTTCTTTATTTGGTGTTTAACGTCGTTTTCAACCATTCAAGGTTATATCGCGACGGCGCAATCACCAGAGCCAAACAAGGTGTTATTGAAATTTTTAAAGTCTTATGGAATATAGGATGCCACGACATGGACATATTTTTCAAATTATTTGATGCGCAAATTGTTCCCATCTTGCTCTATGGCTCAGAACTATGTGGATGTTTTGACTGTTCACAGATTAAAAAGGTTCACATGTATGCCTGTAAAAGACTACTCGGGTTCTCGTCAAACAGTCCAAACCAGATGGTTTATGGGGAACTTGGAAGATGCACTTTGTCAATCCTAGAAAATATCCGAAGCGTAAAGTACTGGTTGAGACTGAACTGTATGCTGGACTCGAGATATGCAAAGATGTCATACATCATGTTAAAAAACGCTGTTGAAAGGGAAAAGCAGAATTGGGTCTCACAAGTTAAATGCCTCCTTTGCATGAATGGATTTGGAGATGTGTGGTTGAACGGGTCTGTAGGTAGGGAATGTGTGTTTATTAGAACATTTCAGCAACGTCTTCAAGAGCAAAACTGAGCACTGTAAACTTGAGACAAGTGTGAGATTTGATGTATACAGGATGTTTAAAGGAGAACTTGAAAAAGAAAAGTATCTGGGTGTCATTGAAAATCAGTACATACGCAAAATGTACACAAAGTTCAGACTTGGCATTACACCATTGAAGGTAAATAAACTGCGCTATAATCCCGAGTGCGCTGAATCCAGAAATTGTACATTTTGTCAATCAACGGAAGAAAATGAAAACCACTTTCTGTTTAAATGCCCAGCTTACAATGCAATTCGTCAAAAGTATATACATTGGTGCTTGTTTTGACCTTGACCAGTACTCCAACTCATCGTTGTGCATTTTACAGACTGACAACAAATTACGACTGATTGCATTGTCAAATTATCTGTTCTACGCGTTTAGACAAAGAGAAAATCAATTGTGAAATAGACTGGTGTGATCGTACAACCCAAAATCCTTGTCTTCATCTTACTGTATTTTTTTCTGTTTTTACTTCTTGTTCTATGTGTTGATTTTAAGTTGCCTTGCTTCCGGACGGTCAAGTCCACTTTGTTCACCTGCAAATTATTTTCTCCCCCTTGTACATACACATTGTGTTTGATGCAATAAAAATTCGCCTTCGCCTTCGCCTTCTCTCTCTCTCTGTATGTCTTTATGTCTGTCTCTGTCTGTCGCTCTGTGTGTCTCTCTCTCTTTTTCTTTCCCTCTCTCTCTCTTTCTCTCTCTCTCTCTCTTTCTCTCTCTCTATCTATCTCTCTCTCTCTCTCTCTCTCTCTCTCTCTCACTCTCTCTTTCAGTTACGTTTAGAACCATCATTCTAGTAGGTCTGCTGACGTCATAGTGATGACGGGATAAGGGGTATACGCAGCCAGCTGTGTTGTCTTACTGACGCAAGGATAATACTATCTGTAAATGCAACTCAAAAACTCAACGGAAGTGTACAGAAAGACTGACAACTCACTGGTAGGTTCGAGGGCTGTCGTAGTTGTAGACGACGTCATTGGTGATGTTACGCAAGAACTGTCCGTTTCGGTGCTGCTCCAGCGTCTGGCGGACACCTGGACATGTACCGGATGTACATAAGACCCAAAAGAAAAGATCAATGTTTTTAATCCCCGACCGACCTATGTTTTTTCCCCCGAAGTTTTTTTCACTTTTAACAAAAAAATGAAAATGACAACAATAATTGTGCAGACTTAACAAGGACATTATTTTACTTTCCTCCGACGTCCAGGGGACACAACTCGCGCGGTTTCCCGCAAATTAAAAACCCACATACACCCGTGTCAATACAAAACAAACTTCAATCAAAAAACAAAAGCAAACAAGTCGCGTAAGGCGAAATTACTAAATTTAGTCAAGCTGTGGAACTCACAGAATGAAACTGAACGCACTGAATTTTTTCACAATGACCGTAGTCCGCCGCTCGTGCAAAACGCAGTGAAATTAACGAGACTGTTTAGCGCGGTAGTGGTTGCGCTGTGATAGCACGCTTTTCTGTACCTCTTTTCGTTTTAACTTTCTGAGCGTGTTTTTAATCCAAACATATCGTATCTGTATGTTTTTGGAATCAGGAACCGACAAGGAATAAGATGAAATTGTTTTTAAATCGATTTCGGAAATTTTATTTTAATCCTAATTTTTATATTTTTAATTTTCAGAGCTTGTTTTTAAAATCCAAATATAATATATTTATATGTTTTTGGAATCAGAAAATGATGAAAAATAAGATGAACGTAATTTTAGGATCATTTTATACAACAATAATTTTAATTACAATTTTCAGATTTTTAATGACCAAAGACATCAATTAATTTTTAAGCTTCCAAGCTAAAATGCAATACCAAAGTCCGGCCTTTGTCGAAGATTGCCTGGCCAAACTTTCAATCAATTTTATTAAAAAATGAGGGTGTGACAGTGCCGCCTCAACTTTTACAAAAAGCCGGATATGACGTCATCAAAGACATTTATCAAAAAAATGAAAAGCAAAAACCTGGGGATATCATACCCAGAAACTCTCATGTAAAAGTTCATAAAGATCGGTCCAGTAGTTTACTCTGAATCGCTCCACACACACACACACACACACACACACACACACACACACACACACACACACACACACACACACACACACACACACACACACACACATACACCACGACCCTCGTCTCGATTCCCCCTCTATGTTAAAACATTTAGTCAAAACTTGACTAAATGTAAAAAGTAACCGACCTTCTGATCCCAATTCTTTCGCCTCGTCATCGAAAACAAACATGTTAATAATGTTTTAATTTTGGGGGGTATTTTTTGTGTTTTCTATTAACTGAATTAATGAGATACAACTGTTTCAACCGGAAAAGTGAGATACAACTGTTCCAACCGGAATAGTGAGATACAACTGTTCCAACCGGAATAGTGAGATACAACTGTTCCAACCGGAATAGTGAGATACAACTGTTCCAAGCAAAATACATGTAGTGAGGTACACCTGTGCTAACCGGAATAGTGAAATACAACTGTACCAACTCGAATAGTAAAATACAATGATGCCAACTTGAATGGTGAGATACAACTGTACTGTACCAACAGAAATAAGAAGTGAAATAAACTGCAGCAACCTAAATAATAAGATACAATTGTACCAACCTAAACAGTGAGACACAACTGTGCCAAACGAAATAGTGAGATACAACTGTACCAATTAACCTAATTATAGAGATACAGCTGTACCAACCTTGACAGTGAGATACAACTGCAGCAACCATAACAGTGAGATACAACTGCAGCAACCATAACAGTGAGATACAACTGCAGCAACCATAACAGTGAAATACAACTGTACCAACCTAAAGATTGAGAAACAACAGTGCAAACCTAAATATTGAGATGCAACTGTACCAACCTAAGTATTGAGATAAAACGGTACCAACCTAAACAGTGCGATAAACCTGTACCAACCTAAACAGTGAGATAAAACTGTACCAACCTATATATAGTGAGATACATTGCAGCAACCTAAACAGTGAGATACACCTGTACCAACCTATATAGTGATATACATTGCAGCAACCTAAAAAGTGAGATACAACTGTACCAACCTATATAGTGAGATACATTGCAGCAACCTAAACAGTGAGATACAACTTTACCAACCTAAGTAGTGCATGTGATTGAAGGCGTAAGTGATGTTGATTCCCTCCCCTTTCACCAACGTGTTCATGCACGTTTCTGTGCATTCACCAGTGACGTCAGTTCCGGTGGAATATGGCGGAATCAGGATGGATTGCTGGCCAAACATGGCGACGCCGGAATCGTAGTCACGGAGGGTGGGAGTGAAGTACAACTCCATGCCAGAACTGTCTATATAGTTGTCCTCTTTTGTGGGGTTGTTCCAGTGGTACTTTACAAAGATGGTGGGGTGAGATGATTGATTAAAACCGATCAATATAAACCAAAACACTATAACTTGCATTTTTTGGGGTGTGCATTGAACCAAAGGGATTGTACATGAAGTGAATTAAAATACATAGTATGTGTGACTTTGCTGACTGGCTGACTGGTTTGTTTATTGACTGATAGGTTTAATGGCTGACTGATTGAATGGCTAACTAAATGAGAGATACTAAGCTACCAGGTCTAATAGTCAGATTATTGTTTACACTTTACTGTTTAGTTGAAGTGTTAAGCTTTGAGTGTGTGCGCACGAACACACACACACACACACACACACACACACACACACACACACACACACACACATATATATATATATACACACACACGTACACACACACCAACACACCCACACACACACACATATACACACATACACACACACAAACACAAACACCCACACACACACACACACAAAACACACACACACACGCACACACACACACACACACACACACACGAGCACACACACACACACACGAGCACACACACATACGCACACACACACACACACACACACACGAGCACACACACACGAGCACACACACACACACACACACACACACACACACACACACACATCAATCATAACAGCCCACCTGCATAGCGAGAATTTTGAACCCACTGGGTCCCACCCTGATGCCCGACAGGTCGTAGAAACATTCTCCGTCCAAGCCTAAGGTCCACACACTGAGGATTGGTGTACACGAGTAGCCGGGAGACATTCCACACTTATAGGGAACGTCGAAAATGGGCGTGTCTGAAATACAAGTAAAGAGTGGGCGTGCCTAAAATGTTAGTCAAAAATGGATGTATCAACAACAAAAAACACATTAAAGACTTTTTCTCTGACTGTATTCTTTGCTTTTCATTTTATTTATGCGTGTGATGGTCTACGTCAAGGATCTGGGGATCTGCGAGTCTTAAAGGTACTGAACTTGTCAAATCCAGGTGCACGGAGCCCCTGGGGCTTTTAGTCATACCTCAGGCAGCTATCCGTTAGAAGAACGACCAAGTTTCATTGACTTGCACCCAAAGAGTCAAGAACTGCGATTTGTTTTACGAATTAATTTCGGACTCTGTCCCAGCTGGTCTTGACCTATTTTTGAATCTAAATTTAGATCAGGTAGATCACATCATGCACAAAAAGACACGTCACTAGCAAACTATGTCAGATGATCATCATGAGTTTGTGTAAAACAAAATGGAGGCCGGAATCACTCAGTTGAATCGAACTCCGACCAAACACCACTATGATAACTAGGTTAATTTATGCACTCGCGTGAACAAGAAACTGTCGAGCTTCACAGATGTCGTCGTTGGGTAGTTTTGGGTTTGTTTTACTACCATAGGAGGATTTTTGAACTCTAAATGCACTCAGCTGCAACCAAAACGAAAAACGAAGGCTGTGAGCTGCACTGTGCCTTTAAGGAAAAAAAACTGAAATCCATACTGATTGCTAACAACGTTCATCAACTCACTGGGTTCCGTGCATCCGAAGAGAACCATGTGATGCATGACGTTGGTGTTGTTGATGATGGCGCGCGTAGCGATCATGTGACGATCACGTGACACATCATCGACTCGGAACGTCTGACACATGTAGCTTGTGACCTTGTTGGGGACCTTGGTGGGAGGGATTCGGAACGTCTGCCGTTCCACGTCTGAGTTTTTTGTGTGGAGAGAAATGCCGAAATAAAGAAACAGGAACTGTCATGTCATGGCACATTAAAGCTATACGAAACGTTCACCAGAGGCCTCGCTATATCGATCGATCTTTAAAATGGACAAACAAGATACACACCAGATTATTGTTCACAGAGAAATGGCGTTGATAGGATTGACTGCAAGTACTGGTAATGGATATAGTGTAGTAAAATGAAGTCAAAGCAGCTCCAATTTGAGATATTCCAATAGTTTTCCTTGTGTTTTGAATTCTCAAAATGAATAATTATTATCAACGTTACCAACATCGTTACCAGATACGTGTGTTGGTTTGTGTGTGAGTATGGATGTGAGTATAGCTATGAGCGCGTAGGTATGAGAGTGTCAGTAAGCAAAAGAAGAAACTGTTAACGCCAAACAAATGTCTTCTGCGAGTGAACGACTATTTTCCATTAACGGTGCAGTGCACTTCAGACAGAGAGTGAGAGGTGAGAGGAGGGGAATAGAGAGAGGGAGAGAGGCATGGAGGGAGGGAGAGAGAGGGTGAGCAAGAGGAGACTGAGGGAGAGAGAGAGGGGGAGATATAGATGGGGTGGGGGGGAGAGAGAGAGGGGAGGGAAGATATAGAGAGGGAGAGCGCGAAGAGGAAGAGTGAGAGAGACAGAGGGGGGAGAAGGATAGAGGGAGAGAAAGAAAGAGAGGGAGAGAGGGAGAGAGAGAGTGGGTGAGAGAGAAAGAAGGAGAAGTGATTAATTGTAAAAGGAAAAAGAATGTCCAGTATAAAAACAATGTTCATTTTGCGTGTAACTGAACAAAAAAAAATATATTGTATAACAAATTCCAAACAAGCACGCAGACGGAAGAGAAAGAGAGTTAGAACGAAAGAGAGAGAGAGAAAGAGAGTTAGAACGAAAGAGAGAGAGAGAGAGAGAGAGAGAGAGAGAGAGAGAGAGAGAGAGAGAGAGAGAGAGAGAGAGAGAGAGAGAGAGAGAGTGAAAGGGTTATAAGTTTACAGTAGGCGACATCACAATAAAAATAAAAACCCTTCCGAAATAGTACCCGCTGATCTCCTTTAAAAGAAAAAAAACAAGAAAAAAAACGTTACCAACATCGTTCTGTTTTTGGTCAAAGAGGAGCGAGCTCTTTGGGATCGCAGATTTTCTCAGGCCAGCTGCCTTATAAGGGCGGTGAATACCCCCCCCCCCCCCCATCCCAAAACCTGCCCCCCCCCCCCCCCCCCCGCTTGCCCCCAACACCCCCCCCCCTCTCGTTGCATTCACCTTCTTAGGTGCCCCTTTTCAACTGGGTGAATTGGAGAGCCCTCGGTAAATTCGGATATGTACAGGGTGTCTCAAGTACACGATTTTTTTTCAATACTACAGACAAGTCAGTAACTTTATTGAAATCATGTTTGCGTGATATTGTAGTCAGTTCATAGAAGTTTTGTCCCCAGTTCACAGCTTTCAGTTGAGATCGTCTGTTTCTTCACACCACGTGATCAATGTAGCCACCCCGTTTTCCAATGACAGACTGCATCCTCATTGCCATATTGTTCATTACATTGGGGAATGTTTCCTGTGGGATGTTCTGGATATCTCTGAGAATGTGGTGGGGCTCCATCCTGTTGGAACCACTGTGTTGTCATTCGGTTTTCATTGTCCCTTCTCTTAGTTTTTCCATTTCTCGGTACTGATGTTTCAATGTCTTTTGGGGTACTTTTTTTAGACACCCTATATATATATACGTATAGTAACTGTTGTGCTTCTTTAATCACAAAAAAGAGAAGAATCATCTAAATTATAGCAGACATACCTGCCGCATTGGTGGCTGGACATTCAAAGATGCCAGATTTACAAGCATCGTCAGTCCATTCTTCCTGCTTGAAGTAGAGGCCGCCTTCTTGTGCTTTGGATTTGCACGACTCGCTGTCGATTGGTTCGCATACCGCTGAAGAAAATTCATGCATCGTTAACTTATTCGTATTGGGGTAAAAATGTGTTCTGTAATGGCCTGGGAACTTTGGTACATTCGGGTATCATACACACACAGACACACACACACACACACACACACACACACACACACACACACACACACACACACACACACACATACTTACACACGCACACACGAACAAGAACCATTTCAGTACATATTTACCCAAATCCATTCCATCACAAGCAGTCGATGTTTTCTACACAGTGAAACCCGCCTCCCCTCCCCCCCTCCCCCCTCTCCCCCCGCCTCCCCCCCCCCCCCCCCCCTCCCCCCCTCTCCCCCCTCACCCCCCGCCTCCCCCCGCCTCCCCCTCCCCCCCTCTCCCCCCTCCCCCCCTCTCCCCCCCTCCCCCCCTCCCCCCTCTGCCCAGTGAAGACCTCCAATACTTTAAGAAAATCACGTCTTAATCGAAGTTTAATTAACAGAGGTTATGGACAGAAAACCCAAAAAGTCAAGGTCTTAATTGCGCGGAGGGATCGTTAAAGGGAAGGGGGGGGGGTTTCCACTGTTTAGAATAACAACGAATTGTCCAGTTCACTGACCAGGATGCGAGAGTCCAGTGTCCAGTGGAGGCAGACTGTTCGGAGTCCAGGCACAGTCCGGATCCCCCAGCTCCTGGCCGTTGGTCTTGCCGTCCCCGTCTGAGTCCTTCTGACACAGCTCTCTGGTCCAGTTCTGACACGACAGTAACATGACGTTGTTGACTTTGTTTCTGACACAACTGTCTGGTCCAGGTCTGACATAACATTGATTAGCATAACGCTTTCGGTTTTAGTTCTGAAACAATTAACTCTCTTGGTAAGCTAGGTCTGACATAAAAAAATAAAAATAAATTTTGTTCAGAATGTTCTGGTCCAGGTCTGACACGACATTAGGATAACGTTGTTGGTTTTATTTCGGAGACATGCAGCTCGTCGTTTGTATTTCGTTTGTTTTCTGAGACTATTGGAACCAAAACCTATTGACTGGGTGGCCGAGTGGTAACGCACTTGCGCTCGGAATCGAGAGGTTGCGTGTTCGACCCTGGGTCAGGCCGCTATTTTCTCCCCCCTTTCCTAACCTAGGTGGTGGGTTCAAGTGCTAGTCTTTCGGATGAGACGAAAAACCGAGGTCCCTTCGTGTACACTACATTGGGGTGTGCACGTTAAAGATCCCACGATTGACAAAAGGGTCTTTCCTGGCAAAATTGTATAGGCATAGATAAAAATGTCCACCAAATTACCCGTGTGACTTGGAATAATAGGCCGTGAAAAGTAGGATATGCGCCGAAATGGCTGCGATCTGCTGGCCGATGTGAATGCGTGATGTATTGTGTAAAAAAAAAAATTCCATCTCACACGGCATAAATAAATCCCTGCGCCTTGAATAAAAATTGAAAAAAAAATAAAAAAAATTCCCTGCGCTTAGAACTGTACCCACGGAATACGCGCGATATAAGCCTCATATTGATTGATTGATTGAAAACCTGATTCAAAACTTGAAGAAAACTTATGGAACCCCCTCACTTCAAATCCAGCTCTGATAAACACAAATTACAGAAGGACCGCTCACCCGTGGACAAGTTTCCAAGGCGTGATAAAACAGACAGTGACAACGGAGAAGAACAGGGGGAGGGAGATGGATGGGTAGAAGGTGAAGGAGAGGTACCTGATGAAAGAGAGAGGTGGGGATAACGGGTAGTCAGTGTCAGGACTTGGATTTCGATTTTGGACTGGATTACGGACGAGCCCTTTGATCACGATTTTGGTATCTAGTCTGTATAGACTTAATATGACTACGCTCACTACCAACGTATTGCCCTAATGGCGAGTAAACTGCGTGTATGTTCGCTGAATTGTAGAGGACTGAGAAACAAATGGAAAAGAACAACGTTGTTTACATTTTTGAGAGAAAAAAAAGTTTGATATTATTTGTTTGCAAGAAACACACATAAGTTGTAAAGATGTAATATTGTGGGAAAAACAATGGGGAGGGGAAGTATTTGCACAAGCTGGAACATGTTACAGTAAGGGTGAGGTCATTTTGACATCAAAACATTTTGATGGAAAAATTTAATTAGTTAAAAAACAAGAACGGGTTGTTGTTATCTCTGTAGAATACAGAAAACAGTGCATTAATATTATAAATGTGTATGCTCCAAATGAATCAAATGAGAAAATGGCATTTTTCCGTTCTATTAGAAATATTGTAGATGAATTTGAAACCGACCAGTTTATCTTATGTGGTGATTTTAACTGTGTGGTCAACAATGAACTTGACATTATTTCTGGCCGGCCTCATAGTAACAGAGAAATTGAAGTTTTCCCAGATTTAACCAATACCTTAACTGACATATGGAGATACTTTCACACCGGCACGGTGGCCTAGTGGTAAGGCGTCCGCCCCGTGATCGGGAGGTCGTGGGTTCGAACCCCGGCCGGGTCATACCTAAGACTTTAAAATTGGCAATCTAATGGCTGCTCCGCCTGGCGTCTGGCATTATGGAGTTAGTGCTAGGACTGGTTGGTCCGGTGTCAGAATAATGTGACTGGGTGAGACATGAAGCCTGTGCTGCGACTTCTGTCTTGTGTGTGGCGCACGTTAAATGTCAAAGCAGCACCGCCCTGATATGGCCCTTCGTGGTCGGTTGGGCGTTATGCAAACAAACAAACAAAAAGATACTTTCATGATGATGAAAAAAGATTATACCTGGAACAGATTTAACCCCTTTGTTGCCAGGCGTCTTGATTATTGTTTTGTATCTAGAGGAGTGTTGTTATCGTGTGTATCAGCAGATCATATTTGTGTTCCAAGTTCAGATCACAAAGCTGTTGTTGTCGAAATGAATGACAAGGATTTTATTAGAGGTCCAGGTAACTGGCGGTTCAACAACAGTTATTTGAAAAATCAACATTTTCTGGAACAAATGAATTCACTTCTGGATGTTTTGGTTGAAGAAGCCGATAATGATGCCTCAGCAATAAACAGATGGGAATTGGCAAAAGTACAGATAAGAAATGTCTGCATTGAATTTGGTAAAAAAAACAGTCGTGTAATAGGAAAAATGAAGAAATCAGGTTACAAACCCGCCTTAGAGAACTGGAAAGATTATTGATTAATGAGATTGAAAATAATGGGTTGCAAACAGAATTATTAAAATTGAAACAAAAGTTAGAATTATTAGAATTAGAAAAAGCAAGGGGTGCACAGGTTAGAGCTAGGGTGAAGTGGATAGAAGAGGGGGAAAAAACACAAAATATTTGTGTAACTTAGAAAAAAGACAAAAGAAGAAAAACATTATGTCACGCCTCAGCACTTTAGCGGGTGATACAATAACCGACCAGAAATTGATTTTCAAGAACAAAAAGAATATTATACACGTTTGTATAGTCTGAAAACTGATTCTGAAAATACGGTAAAAGATAGTTTGGATTTTTTGTCGCAAGAATTTGTTCCACGCCTTAGTGAAGAACAGTCACGTTTATGTGAGGGGTTAGTAACTCCCGCAGAAGCAGCCGACGCTCTGTGTAGTATGAAAAATGGCTCGGCCCCCGGGGTTGATGGAATTTCTATTGATTTTATGAAAGTATTTTGGAGCAAGATAAGCAGATTGCTTGTTGATTCATTTAATGAATCATTTGAAAGGGAAGAGTTATCATATACGCAAAATCAAGGGGTGATAATATTATTGCATAAAGGAAAAGATTTGGATAGAGAACGATTAAGTAATTGGAGACCAATTACTTTAACCAATACTGGTTATAAGATTCTAGCTAAAGTTTTGGCAAGAAGAATGGGTTTAGTAATTAATGAACTAATCAGTGTAGGGCGGGGATATAGCTCAGTTGGTAGCGCGCTGGATTTGTATTCAGTTGGCCGCTGTCAGCGTGAGTTCGATCCCAGGTTCGGCGGAAATTTATTTCACAGAGTCAACGTTGTGTGCAGACTCTCTTCGGTGTCCGAACCCCCCGTGTACACTACATTGGGTGTGCACGTTAAAGATCCCACGATTGACAAAAGGGTCTTTCCCGGCAAAATTGCTTAGGCACAGTTAATAATTGTCTACCTATACCCGTGTGACTTGGAATAATAGGCCGCGAAAGGTAAATATGCGCCGAAATGGCTGCAATCTACTGGCCGTATAAAATTTCATCTCCCACGGCATCACTGCAGAGCGCCTAGAACTGTACCCACGGAATATGCGCGATATTCTTCATTGATTGATTGATTGATTGATAGATCAGGTTGGTTACCTAAAAGACAGAAATATATCAACAGTGATTAGAACGATTGATGATGCGGTAATTACTTTAATGTTAGTGGAAAGGCGGGTTATCTGCTTGCCCTGGATTTAAAAAAAGCTTTCGACAGTATATCAAAGTCGCTACTTCTTAATGTTTTTGTCAGATTTGGATTTGGATCTAGTTTTAAAAAGTGGGTGGAGATTTTGATAAAAGGTACTACAAGCTGTATAAATCATGGAGGTTGGTTATCGGAGAGTTTTAACGTATTTAGTGGAATTCGACAAGGTTGCCCGTTTTCGCCGTTGGCTTTCGTCTTGGCGGTAGAATTGTTGGCAATTAAGATAAGAAACAGCCCTATAGTTGGAATAATTACACCGAACATGATTAATCAGGATGGTACGGTCATAAAAATAAAACAAATGGCAGATGATACAACCCTGTTTTTTAAAAACCGAGATGATGCTAACATGGCAATGGACATATTGAACCAATTTAGCAAAGTCTCAGGGCTACAATTAAACTTAGATAAAACGAAAGCTTTGAGAATGGGGAGAGAACCAACGGAACCTAATCTGCCTTTCCACGTTGTTAAGGAGATTAAAATTTTAGGGATTAAATTTAGTAGTTGTAAAATGGCAAAAGACATCGAGGAAAACTGGAAATTCAAAATGGAGAGTCTTGATGCCATGATTAAACAGTGGAGTAAAAGAGATCTCAGTATACAGGTAAAAATAACAGTTATTAAAACGTTTATGACTTCCCCATTGGTGTATATTATGCAGTCTGTTGGTCTTCCAAAGCAAGTTCTCACACAGCTAAACACGAAACTATACAAATTTGTATGGCAAAAACAATATAGTAATAAAAAAGCTTTTGAAAAGATAAAAAGGAAAATTATGGAGTCTGAATATGAGCATGGTGGATTGAAAATGATCAATATTTTTGATATACAGAAAATGTTTTATTTAAATTGGATTGAACGGTTGCATGAAGCAGGTCGAGAAAATTGGAGTGCAATCCCAAAATGGCACATTTAACAATTAACAGATCTTAATCATTTGGCAAACATTAATTGCACACAAAAGGAATTACAAGGAATTGAAAAAGTTCAAAATGATTTTTGGAAAGAGGTATTTTTGACATATCTTGATAATAATAATAAAGTAGGTTTAGAGGAAGTTGACAGAAATGATGTTGGTAATCAACTGTTATTTAATAATAGACTGATTCAGTTTAAAGGTAAAGTGTTGGATTTTGTAAAATGGCGCCAGAAAGGTTTTAATGTTATAAATGATTTGTTGAATGTTGAAAGAAATCAGTTTCTGTTATGTGAAGATGTACAGATCCCTGTGCAGCAAAACCCTGCAATAACCTTTTTTTAATACAACGCTGTAATGAATGCAGTTCCAAAACAATGGAAAGATTGGATTGTAGACAACCCAGCACATATAGTTAATGTAGATATGATTGATGATGAATTGAATGTGTTTAAAAGCAAACCCAAGTTAATTAAGTTATATTTAAAGAAAAAACGGAATTATAGCATTGAAAAATCTCATGCAATCGATTTTTGGAAAAGAAAACTAGATTTTGTTTTTGTCGAACAGACGTGGTTGTTGCCACGACAGGTGACAAAAGAAGTGCGCCTGCGTGTGTTGCAATGGAAAATTTGTCACAATTTATATCCCACCAATATTTTATTACATAAAATGAAAGTAAGTCAAACAAAAAACTTTAACGAGTGCCCACATATTTTGGATGTTATGGAACACTTTTTCTATGAGTGTCCCCGAATTAGAAGGTTTTGGACTTATATTGAAAAAATGTTGAACAGTCTGACAGGTCGGGCTTTCTTATTGTCTATTACAGATGTATTATTCGGAATCGAAGAATGTCAAGAATCAGCGTTAATTAACCATGTTTTATTGATAGCAAAAATGTGCATCAGCAAAGTTAAGAAGACGAAATCGCATATTTCATTGGAAATTGTATTTCAACAAGAACTTGCGCTACGAAAGGTTTATCCCCATTGTCCTTAGTTAGATTGTTGTTGAATTGAAAAGTAATTTAATGTAACCTGTAATGTAAAAGAAAACAAAATTAAAAATTCATTGAAAAAAAAAAGACCAATGAAGAAGGATATGCTCACCGCCCCCCCCCCCCCCCCCCCCCAAAAAAAAAAAAAAAGACGAAAGAGGCAAAAAAGATGGGTTGAAGCAGCCTTGCATGCAACTGAGGTCAAAAAGAAAAGAAGAAAAAAACACAACTTACATCAATCAATCAATCAATCAATGAGGCTTATATCGCGCATATTCCGTGGGTACAGTTCTAGGCGCTCTGCAACGGCGAAGTTCAGGCCAAACTTGTTCCTAATACCGCCTCCCTGAGCGTTAAGATGGCCCACTGAACTAATTACTCTCTTTGAATAAATTATTCTCTTTGAACTAACTACTTCATAATTGCACATCACTCAACGTAAACAACTTACATGTCCAGCAGCCGCGAAGTCCAGGCCAAACTTGTTCCTGATACCGCCTCCCTGAGCGTTTAGATGGCCCACACCGCGCCAGATGACGTTAGGGTTGCAGGGGCTGGGCACAGAATCACCGTTAGGAATTTGCAGCTGGTAATTGCCATAACCGTCAGCATCCCTTGCCAGGAGACAAAGGAAAGCAGCTAGCAGTGACCACCTGAAAAGCACAGAACGTGAAATCGGTCTTGTAACAGGATAACAAAATACAGTACTGTATACAGAATGTTTAATACCCAACCCCCAACCCACCAACCCACTATCCCCAAGAAAAAGCTGTTTCCGGTACCCTAACCGATCCTATCTTCTTGCTCTGACTTCTTTTCTCTACAGGGAAATCTCGCAAGAATTCCAACCAATAAAAGACTACATTGTCCTTGGTTAAAAAAAGAAAAAACTAAAAAATTATCTTCTTGTAATTTGAGTTTTATTTATAATGTTGAGAATGTTTATGACCAAAACCATTAACTTATTTTTAAGCTTCAACGTTGAAATGCAATCCCATGTTCTTGACTTAGTCAAAGATTTCTGGACCGAAATTTCAATCAATGTGATGTAAAACTGAGGGCGTGACAGTGCCACCATAACTTACAGAAAAGGACAGACATGACGTCATCAAAGACATATATCAAAAACATGAAACACCGATGTAGGGATATTATCTAGAATAATCTGTATGTGTAGTTTCATGAAGAGTGCTAACCAAACTGTGTACACACACTCACTTACACACACACACACACACACACACACACACACACACACACACACACACACACACACACACACACACACACACACACACACACACACATCACCACCCTTGTAACGATTCCCAGTCTATCTTTAGAACATTTAGCCAAATCTTGACCAAATGTAAACAAGACAAAAATTGGGGGAAAATATCAGATTTGAAGCTATTCTTTCAACGATGAGATAATAAATAGAGAATACTACATGGCTTGCTGTGTCGTACCAGATTTACACGAGGGTTTTTTTAAATATTGAACTGCGAGCGAAAGCGAGCTGTTCACTATTTGAAAAAGCAACGAGTGTAAATCTGGTACGACACAGCAAGCCATGTAGTATTTTGTTTATCCTACATACTGTAATTACGTGTATTTTACTAAAAATGTCCTGCAGTCGAGGCAGCTAACTTGAAGACGCTTGTTTTGGAACCTCGATCTCTTCTAAAGCCTCGTGCAATCTATTACGTCAAAGTAAAGAAACGTCACTCTGAAAGTGTGGCGTGACGTGTTAGTTCTAAAATTCATCGAGGGTAATTAGCGAGCGCAATTTTTTTTCTATAATGACGTTTGTCTCGGTGACTTTGGCATCATAAGCAGTGGAAAAACAGGTCCCTGCCAGACTTGCTTGACATGACCTCATTTACATGATATACACACGTGTGATTTGAACGATTATTATCTCACGAGTGTCTCTCTCACGTATGTAGGATAAATTGTGATCTTTACCAAACTTTTCAATAAATCAATTTAAATAGTCACCATTATTCGATCAGCCCATCCATCAATCAATCAACCCATCCATTTATCAATACGCCAAACTATTAGGCAAGAAAACAAACAATTTAAACAGATACACAAGCAATAAGACAAATTCTTATTGTGGAAATATCTAGATTTTATTTGGAGTTTTATGTTTTTTTGCCAACAGCGGTTCACGTATGCAGTACAACTGGTATATAAAAAGAGTATTTTATGTGAAGTGGACAAGATGTGAACGCGGTATAATGTAGAGAGTGTGTGTGTGTGTGTGTGTGTGTGTGTGTGTGTGTGTGTATGTGTGTGTGTGTGAGTGTAAGTGGGGGTGTGTACACAGTTTGGTTAGCACTCTGTTGGGTTGTTGTGTTTAAATGTATTATGTGTTGAATGAACTCAAACCAAGATATATTCCTGTGTACTGCACGTGGTTGTAATTAAATCTTATGTCTTATCTCTCTCTTAAGTCAATACTTGTTCAAAGACTTACGCATTAAATTGTATCAGCAAGGCAAAAAGCAAACCTAAAATCCTTATAAACAAAGCCGTAGGATCACGGTGCTTAATATACAATACGTAAAGAGTATAAAAAGTGTTTCAATTCAGACGAGGGGTTCACAAAACACGCAGTACTGTGCTAACTACTGTGTAAGTAAAATTGTGCTAAAGCAGAAGTGGATTACACTAGAAGTGGACAACCACCATTACATCCAGTCGACGCGCGTTGATATGTACAATCACCCATCGGGATTTCCCCAAACACCGATGTTACTTAAAATAGAATGAGTAATTCTGGGAAATGGTTCACCAGAGGTACTCGATAATCATACAACCCTTTGATAAATTGGATCTTCAATGCATCACTCAAATCTTTGGAATTAATTAATACAAATAAAATACAAGAACTACGAGTTCCGAAATGACACCAAAAAAGAAAAATGTTAAACACTTTGTTTTTCAGATATTCTTGCCAACTTTGCGAGCACACCACCACTAAGCTAATCTGGCACACAATTCTCGGGGTGAAAATAAATGTTTTAACTTCGAACGTTACACGTGAGTTCTCGAGCATGTGTTGACTCTTCGGTTTCCGAGTTTCTCCGTTCGTATTTGTGTACTGTACGTTCTGACTGTATGCGCCAGTTTATTTCGTATGGAAAGTAATTTTAAGTAGCGTTAATTTCAAGTTAGACCGACGTTTTGTTGTAGTCTGGCTCCAAAATACATTTACCAATCGCCGAAAGGGCTCCAACGTCATTTCACAAATGTATTTCCTGCACAGAGTTCAATATTTTTGATGACATACAAACTATTTAGTTCGGGACGACGACGCCCTATGGACTGATTATTGTATAAAAGAAAGCAAGCGATTATAAACGGGCGCCGACAGAGCCAATGAAGGGGGTTACTAACTTGTAGTTATCATTCGCTTGTGGCTAAAGCCATTGTCAGTGACTCTGGTCGGGGTAACTCAACGGAGCAATTTTTTTATTAATGCTTTTGTGAACAAGAAACAATTAACAAGTGGCTCTATCCCATCTCCCCCCTTTCCCCTGTCCCATCTCCCCCCTTCCCCCGTCGCGATATAACCTTGAATGGTTGAAAACGACGTTAAACACCAAATAAAGAAAAAAAGTAACTCAACGCTAGTGTTTACTCAGGGTTTTTTCAAGGTCTATTCAGTCAGAGTCATGTGAGCGTGCACATTACATAACGTTTGCACAAGTGACCCTCCACCACGGAATGAGTCGAATGTCACCTCGCGCGGTTCTGCGCTAGGCCTAAAATACGTCCGGGGGGTGTCAGGTATCAGTCACCTTAGTCACAGGCTTAGAACTCGAACAGTTTTCCCTCTTTTCTAAACCGGTTTGAACATAAAAAAACTCTTTAAAAAACAAGGTAAAAATATAAAAATCAAGCAAACTTAACATGCGACTCATTCCGTGGTGGAGGGTCACTTTATGGTCCTTTCAGAGTTTGAAAACTCGGCTGTCTATTTTCTTCTTCTTGTTCAGCTAGTATTGGCTGAAGGGTGAAGTACGAGAGTACGTCCTGTTGCACCCAATATGAACCTAAGGCAGTCTGTTGACATCCTGCTTGCTGCCGCGCGAGGCGCGACAATTTTCCCTCTTTATCTTCACTGCGCTGGCTGCAAAACCCCTCCACAGGGTGCAAGGTGCATGTTGTCTTTCACCAGTACATCAAGCAACCATCGGTTAAAATATGTACCCATTCTAAGAACCTTTCGGTTGCCCATGACTGTCTACACAAATCTTAAAAGGGTCTACATGTGCTCATGTCTCGTGACTGACTGGAACGGAGCTATGACATTGTGTGTGTGTGTGTGTGTGTGTGTGTGTGTGTGTGTGTGTGTTTGTGTGTGTGTGTTTGTTTCTTTGTTTCTTTGTTTGTGTGTGTGTTGTCCTTACTTGACCCACATACCCTAGTTACTGAACCACGAAGCCCTTCCTGGCGTTGAAATCAATCCGGTAATAAAAGCCACCTGTGCAAGTTGAATAATAGCTCTCTTTAGTTTGTGCAGGGTGCAAGTCTATTCAAATACACGTACATACAGTATGTAGGATAAACAGAATACTACATGGCTTGCTGTGTCGTACCAGATTTACACTCGTTGCTTTTTCAAATAGTGAACAGCTCGCTTTCGCTCGCAGTTCAATATTTTTTTTAAAACTCGTGTAAATCTGGTACGACACAGCAAGCCATGTAGTATTCTCTATATCTTCTCCCAGTTTGGAAAGAACTTGATTTATCTTTTCTTACAGTTGTTCGAAACAGTGGAAGTGTTTAAGATCAGCTACGTTTCACTGCATAATTATATTATTTCGTGTAAATTTGACATGCACAATGGAAAATGCCAAAGGCTACTATTCTTTCTGAAAGAAACAAAAACATAAACTTTAACAATAACACCAATCAACAAACTTCTAGCAAACCAGCGTATAGATAAGTGAATCAATAACTTAACAATTAATGAATAATAAACAGGAATCAGTCAAACAATTAATAGATATATAAATCAATCAATCAATCATTCATCAATCAATCAATCAATCAATCAATCAATCAACCAATCAATCAATCAATCAATCAATCAATCAACAGACCGATAGATACATAGACAAAACAAAATGTATATCGAACACCATAGAAAACACAGGATGTACATTTTTACACTATTCTTAGAGAGAGAAAAAATCATTGCGGAAAAAGTAATTGTTTAAATTACCGAATGTTACAGCTAGAATAAATGAAATTGTAGCTAATTAACAGAAGCAAATCATAATTGTTCCGTGTTAAAAAATAAATCATCGTCAAAGATTCTGTTAAGGTTGACACGTTTGTAATAGCCAGGCGTTACATGAACGATTGTGAGAGAAAATAAAATATTGAAATACCTCATGATTGCACCACGGATCTGAAGCCTCACACAACTGAACTTGATCATCACCGCCACCTGACTTTTTACCCGCAATCAGCAAACTCTTGCAAATCAAAAATTGTTTGACTCTTGCGGCGTTCGCACGGCGGATTACACAATCTACACGGCACGAAGGATCGTCCAGCAATGCAGGGGTGCAGTTCTACACAAATTCTACATCCGTAAACTCGTCTGTGTTGACATGTCATACTCACGTTCGCCTTCGTCCGGGTTCAGAGAGAGAGAGAGAGAGAGAGAGAGAGAGAGAGAGAGAGAGAGAGAGAGAGAGAGAGAGAGAGAGAGAGAGAGAGAGAGAGAGAGAGGCTCATTTATAAATAGAGCGAATAAAATTGGACTGCACACGTCTCCTTGCTTCACACCTTTTGTACAGTTAATGAAATCTGTTAGTTGAGCACCACATCGTATTTTAGCCTTGACCATTGCATACATACTTTTAATACATCTATACAACTTTCCCTTTATACCATTTTTAATCAAAATTGGCCAGAGCAGTCTGCGTGAGATACTGTCAAAACATTTCTCAAAATCAATGAAAGCTACATAAAGTTTGCGATTATTAGAAAATTGTTTCTGTACAGCAGCAAGCAGAGTGAAGATGTGGTCAACAGTAGAATAATTTTGTTTGAAACCAGCCTGACACATTTTAAGACAGAGAGAGAGAGAGAGAGAGAGAGAGAGAGAGAGAGAGAGAGAGAGAGAGAGAGAGAGAGAGAGATAGAGAGACAGAGAGAGAGAGAGAGACAGAGAGAGACAGAGAGAGAGAGAGGCGTGACCCCGTTTTCGTCAGATGTGTCCGTTGGAGTTACTCTAAGTCAGTGCTATAGGTACTCTCTCGCGTTTAGTACAGTATGTTTACGACTAAGCTTATAATTTGTTATGACATTATTTAGCAGTAGATCATCTTAGGGAAACCTTATTTGAATTTTATTTATTCACTCGGCTAGATACGGATTTCGAACACGGGGCGTAACACGCTCGTTCATAATTGTGTCTCCGTGAGCAGTTTTACCGTTCAAGTCTTGGTAAAGATCCAGTGTGTTCAGTTACGGCCCTTTAGATTGTGATTTGTAAACGGGATTATTGATGGCGCAATATAGCTATTCTGATGGACACGTGGGGGAATTCGGGGGATTGGATGGTCTCTTCCGATCATCAAAGCATAATGCTACGGAAGTCGGCCATTTTTGCCAGTATCCAAAAGCATAGTGTCAACAAAGACGCATGGTTCCGGTATACCCATCTGTACCACACGATGTTTCACTGACCGACAACAGCATACACTGACAACTTGAAATTCTTCTCGGGAATGTCTTTCAGCTTTACAAAATTAATGTCGATAGCATACCCTTTTCTGCTAACTTCCCGATGAAACAGGACTAAACAAATTATTTTCTGTCCCTAAACACCTTTCTTTCTTTCTTTCTTTATTTGGTGTTTGACGTCGTTTTCAACCACGAAGGTTATATCGCGACGGGGAAAGGGGGGAGATGGGATAGAGCCACTTGTTAATTGTTTCTTGTTCACAAAAGCACTAATAAAAAAATTGCTCCAAGGGCTTGCAACGTAGTACAATATATGACCTTACTGGAAGAATGCAAGTTTCCAGCACAAAGGACCAAACACCCCTTAGACACTGCCCGACTAAAATTTTTACAAACACCGACCACATTCTATACAAGAACCACTTAACAAGGGTTAAAGGAGAAACTGAATCCGTTAGTCGCCTCATACGACATGCGGGGTGCAGAGAAATAAGGATGTGGAAAAGAAGACTTTTGGTAAGTGAAATAAAGGTGATGGATCTAGTCAGGTAGAAATAAGACAACAAGAAAAGAATTGGAAAACTGCAGGGAATAGTAGGGGGAGTTTTCTTGGAAGAAAATATAGGTGAAAGGACTGGTAAGGCAGAAATAAGACAAAAGAAGAGAAGAAACAGAACCGTTAGTCGCCTCTTACGACATGCTGGTTAGCATCGGGTAAATTCTTTCTAGTCCCAACCAATATGGGACTCCCCCTAACCCGCGGGGGGTTCCCCTAAACACCACAAAATGCCCAAAGTCGAAAGATGTAGTACAAACAGGGGGAGTAAAACGGAACAGCCGTTTGTGTGTGCCTGCGTGAGCTGAGTTGCCGACTGACACAAACTTTCGCATTCGGCTTTTCTTATCTCGTGACTCCACAGTAAATACCCCACTTCCCCTCTGAAGTATTGATTTACAACCCATTGCACTAACATTCATGTAGTCGTTTATAACTGAGGTTGAAAAATTCGCTTCATGACGAGACAAGTATAAATGCCATTCACCCAAACTGAAAACTTCGCTGCCGTCTGCTCGCGTTGTACGGATTAGCTGTTCTCTTCTCCTCCCCTTGTTGCATCCTAGTTCTTCAGTTGTTTCTAGTTTTCCGTTGATGTTGTGTTTTGGTTTTATTCATAAGTAGTCTTGTTCAAAATTTAAAATACTCAAACTTCTTTTTGTTGTATACGAATGAACTAATAAAAAGCTGTTCAACAGCTGTGTTGTCAAATCGAGGGTTTTTTCCAAAGTCAGTGTGGCGCCTGCGCAAAACTAATGCGCATAAGAAACGGCGTCTGCTATTAAAACCTGAGATCACCTACACATCGACGCAAAAACTGTCATTTTGTAAGTTTGGAACAACAAATCAAGGTCAGAACAGCTATATAATCGCTATTGTATTTTCAGCGTAGCAATAGGGTCCGATATTTAGACTCGAACAAGTATAATGCGACTCGTCTTCGACTCGTCGGCATTATACTTGTCTCGTCAAAATATCGGACCCTATTGCTACGCTGAAAACACAATAGCTGTTACTAACTTTAAAAAAAATATTTTTATTAATACAAGTCTTGGTTAAGATCTAGTGTGTTCAGTTGCGATCTATTGGATTGTGATATCTAAACGGGATTACTAAAGGCACACTAAACTTCTTTCTTTTTTACATTTAGTCAAGTTTTGGCTAAATGTTTTAACATAGACGGGGAATCGAGACGAGGGTCGTAGTGTATGTGTGTCAGTGTGTGTGTGTGTGTGTGTGTGTGTGTGTGTGTGTGTGTGTATGTGTGTGTATGTGTGTGTGTCTGTGTGTGTCTGTGTGTGGTGTGTGTGTGTGGAGCGATTCAGAGTACATTACTGGACCGATCTTCATGAAACTTTACATGAGAGTTTATGAGAATGATAACGTCATATCCGGCTTTTTCATTTTTCAATGAAATTGATTGAACTTTTAGCCAAGCTATCTTCGACGAAGCCCGGACTATGGGATTGCATTTAAGCTTGAAGGCTTAGAAATCAATTAATCAGTTTGGTCATTAAAAATCTAAAAATTGTAATTAACATTTTTTTTTTAATAAACCGATCCAAAATTAATTTCATCTTATTCTTCATTATTTTCTGATTCCAAAAACATATAACTATGTTATATTCGGATTACAAACAAACTCTAAAAATTAAAAATATGAAAACTCAAAACAGCAGGTCAACGCTCATTTTCTTTCCAAGCACCAAGCCAATGGAACACACTACCTCTCCCCCTCCGTCAACAACAGTCCCTCGAATCATTCAAATCTGCACTCAAGACATTCCTTTTTTCCAAATAATCCATGCATTCTACACTGCCCACCCCCATCCCACCCTGAATAACTGTACATATTTAATGATTAATGGTGTGTGTGTGTTAGTTACTTTAAGTCTCCGTGTGTGTGAATGAGTGTATGTGCGCCTTGAGTCGCCTGTTGGTGAGATATGTGCGCGTTACAAATATTCGTATTATTATTATTATTATTATTATTATTAATTAGGATAAAATTAAATATCCGAACTCGATTTAATAACAATTTCATCTTATTCCTTCTCATCAGTTCCTGATTCCAAAAACATATAGATATGATATGTTTGGATTAAAAACCAGCTAAGAAAGTTAAAAAGAATAGAGATACAGCAAAGCGTGTTATCCTGCTCAGCGCAACCACTATCGCGCTATTCTGGCTTGTCAATTTCACTGCTTTTGCGACGAGCGGTGGACTGCCGAAACTACGAGTATACGGTCTTGGTGAAAAAATGCAGTGCGTTCAGTTTCATTCTGTGAGTTCGACAGCTTGACTAAATGTTGTCTTTTCGCCTTACGCGACTTGTTTATCATTATATTTCGGGGGTGGTGATTGGGTTATTTTTTGAAGCTGGTGGGGTGTTGGTAGCCTAGTTGTTTTTAAAGTTAAACTATTATTTTGATATCTCCATCTGTTTTCTATACAAAGGTCATTGGTAGTCTTCTTTCGCAATTTGTCATTGTAAAAGCTGGTGTGTGTGTGTGTGTGTGTGTGTGTGTGTGTGTGTGTGTGTGTGTGTGTGTGTGTGTGTGTGTGTGTGTGTGTGTGTGTGTGTTGTGTGTGTGTGTTTTGCATGTAACTGTCTGAGACATTGGATTTGTGTCGCTGCAAGAACAAAACAAACTTTGAAAAATGTGTGCAACTCTGATAACAAACGGGAAAACTAATTTGGTTTCTTCAGCGTAATGTTCTACATATAAGTTGATCTTATAAACACAAACCTTTGTATCACAGTAAAGCGGCCTTTATGAATATGTATCAGCTAAGTCAAAGCCTAATGCGTAACAAAGTTGTAAATGATGTGAAAATACACTGTTCGTGTAAGCATCCATCTGTGTGCTCTTATGTGACCGAACAATGTGTGCAGGTCATGTTTTCAGAGGCGTTCAAACGCTGCATCAGCATCTAGAGAAGCTCATCCTAAATCTAGAACACATTGACGTCCTCGAGAACTCTGCTCAGTCTGTAAAACTCTGATAATTGGCAGAATATACATGCGCAGTTTCAGCGGCACAGACGACGCACGACCTATTATTTATGCCGCGATAGGGATTATGACGAGTACTTGGCCTGTTTTCCTTTCATGCAACGTGTAGCGGGCTGGGATAAGCTGCAGTGCGTCGTCGGTCCTGCTGAAGTTACATATAGATATGTGAGCGGAGCCCCTAATCGTTTCTACAATTGAACTGATGTCTCTCCGCGAGATGCTTCATCTTTCACATGGATGTTTGTGGATCGTGTTGTGTTGTAACGCAGAGGATTGTATACTGCCGATGTTGTGACCAAGATATACATAAATAACATTGCAGATTTAAAAGTGAAGAATTGTAGTTTGTTGTCTGTCGATTGTACGGTGCAATGGGGGGCAAGGTGAAACCGATAGTATAGCATTGGATCATTAAATACTACTTAACAACATCGCGCGCGCGTGCAAACACACGCGCCTGCACATACTTACGCGCGCGAACGCCCCCCTCCCCCCCCCCCCGCCTCCATCCACAACCCCCCCCCCCCCCCCCCCCACACACACACACCACACACACACACGCACACGCGCGCGCACGCACGCACACGCACGCACGCACGCTCACACACACTAACACACACATATACGCACACAAACACACACAAACACACACACACACACACACGCACGCACACACACACACACACACACACACACACACACACACACACACACACACACACATTTTTAAATGGAGGGAGTAAAAATAGAACCCCTACGAATGTGCACGTGGCTTTGAAACCGGCCGCGGCCGCCTGTTGGGTTAAGGGTAGAGATTTTTCCTATCTCACAGGTCAATTTATTTGCAGATCGGCTAGTGCCTTAACCCCCTTCGTGAACAAGAACAAGTGCGCACGGAAAAGATCCTGTAATCCATGTCAGAGTTCGGTGTGTTATAAAAACACAAAAATACCCAGCATGCCTCCCCCTAAAGCGGCGTATGCTGCATGAATGGCAGGGTAAAAACGGTAATACACGTAAAAACCCACTCGTGCAAAAACATGAGTGAAAGTGGGAGTTTCAGCCCATGAACGAAGAAGAAGAAGAAGAAGTAGAAGAAGAAGAAGCAATATCAACACCCACTTTTTGAAGGTTGTGGTGTCATGGGTACAATGTGGGTACACCTGCACCCCTGCATTGTTAGCCATTCTCCGTGCTGTATGTGTAGATTGTGTAATCCGCCCTTCGAATGCCGCATGAGTAAATGATATGTTTGACTCCCAAAAGTGTGCTGAATGCGGGTTGAATGTCGCGTGGCAGTAATAATCAAGTCCAGTTGTATGAGGCCTCACATCCGTAGCGCAACAATGAGGTATGTAAAAAAAAAAAAACCCAGGGTAATATTGAATAAATCCAAAAACAAAGAGACTGCAACGTTCCAAAATTCAGAATAAAAACAACAAGAAAGGTAAGTTATTGACAAAACAATACATTCAAAGATATTTCGACCCAACGGTCTTTTAAGTGAACAGACATACACATATTCACACAAAACTTAAATATCTTGATAGAATCAGTTTTCGCCCACTCGTCAGGAAGCCGAGCGAATGAATGTTATTCATTCAACCTACCTTTCTTGTTTGTACATTTAGTCAAGTTTTGACTAAATGTTTTAACAGAGAGGGGGAATCGAGACGAGGGTCGTGGTGTATGTGTGTGTGTGTGTGTGTGTGTGTGTGTGTGTGTGTGTGTGTGTGTGTGTGTCTGTCTGTCTGTGTCTGTCTGTGCGTGTGTGTGTGTGTAGAGGGATTCAGAATAAACTACTGGCCCGATCTTTATGAAATTTTACATGAGAGTTCCTGGGTATGATATCCCCATACGTTTTTTTTCTTTTTTTCGATAAATGTCTTTTATGACTTCATATCCGGCTTTTTGTAAAAGTTGAGGCGGCACCTTGATTGAAATTTTGGCCAAGCAATCTTCGACGAAGGCCGGACTTTTCCTTTTTCAAACTTTCATTACTTCGATTTGTACTGATCTTGTCTTGATGAAAAAAGAATTATTTTATGATTTAAGAATGTTTGTGTAACAAGCTGTCAATTTATTATTTAGATTTTAAAAGTTAGGTCTAGCGCCAAAACGCACCACGGTCCGATTGTGATGGAGACAATCCGAAAAATTAATTCTTTGAAAATTGCTCGCTCTTTACGAAGGGTACTTAGGATGCTCCCGTTCGGTGAGCGTTTAAATGGAAGGGTGTTTGTACTGTGTGTAAAAGCCTGACAGTATGTGTGATGGTTTACGGGAGGCTTACTGTGCCTTTAATCTCGGAGCTCAATCCTTCAATTTATTTCCCGAGAAATATTCTTTGGTTGGGTTAAAGGTATTTATATCAAACATAAGTCGCTAATGCAACTGGATTTTGAGCTATGAATTTACAACCCTAAAGTTCAACATGACCCAAAACAGGGTGTACATACGACAAAACAGAGATCTCTACTCTATCTCTGGACAAAAGGATCAAAATGTCGAAGCACAAACCGTCGAGGACATTTGGCCGAGAGTCAAAAGGTCGAGTGTGACAAAATGTCGAGGAAAGAAAAGGTTGAGAATTAAAACAAGGTCGACAAATAAAACGGTCGAGGTTTGAAAAAGGTCGATTTCATTTTCTGCAAGTACACACTCCACTGTCTTCGCCCAATGATGCTAAATAAATATCTGTAGAAAGTGCTGCTTCGAGTGCCCATTGTGCGTGTTATAAATTAAGTGCTTTTTACATTTAGTCAAGTAAATTTTAAGGGGCTTAATTGCCTATATTGGACATTAATTGGTTTATACGATTCGAGTTTTACGCCCTCACGGCTTTTTGATGTCTGCGTGTTGAGGTGGTTTCAGCCATCTACACTTTGGTAGAATGACCAAGATCTTTAACGTGCCATTGTGGTGACACGGGGGTGGGAGATGGATACCGTCTCTGGGTCTGCACATGAAGTTGACCTGTGTTCGTCGGGGCCCGGATTCGAACCAGCGACCTCTCGATCACAAGTCCAGTGCTCTACCACCTGAGCTACCCGGGGAATCGAGACGAGGGTCGTGGTGTATGTGTGTGTGTGTGTGTGTGTGTGTGTGTGTAGAGCGATTCAGACTAAACTACTGGACCGATCTTTATGAAATTTGACATGCGAGTTCCTGGGAATGATATCCCCGGACGTGTTTTTTATTTTTTCGATAAATGACGTCATATCCGGCTTTTTTTTAAATCAAGTTGATTGAAATTTTGGCAAAGCAATCTTAGACAAAGGCCGGACTTTGGTATTGCATTTCAGCTTGGTGGCTTAAAAAATAATTAATGAATTTGGTCATTAAAAATCGGAAACTTGTCATTACATTTTTTTTAAACGATCCAAAAACAATTTCATCTTATTCTTCGTCATTTTCTGATTCCAAAAACATATACATATGTTATATTTGGATTAAAAACAAGCTTTAAAAATTAAAAATATAAAAATTATGATTAAAATTAAATTTCCGAAATCGATTTAAAAACAATTTCATCTTATTTCTTGTCGGTTCCTGATTCCAAAAACATATAGATATGATATGTTTGGATTAAAAACACGCTCAGAAAGTTAAAACGAAGAGAGGAACAGTAAAGCGTGCTATGCAGCACGTGCTAAACAGGCTCGTCAATTTCACTGCCTTTTGCACGAGCGGCGGACTACGGTCATTGTGAAAAAATGCAGTGCGTTCACTTTCATTCTGTGAGTTCAACATCTTGACTAAATGTAGTAATTTCGCCTTTCGCGACTTGTTTAATAGTGAGTAAGATTTTTTTTTTTAAATCGTAAAAACTGTGTCTTGAGTGACCGCTTTTTACATTTAGTCAAGTTTTGACTAAATGTTTTAACATAGCGGGGGAATCGAGACGAGGGTCGTGGTGTATGTGTGTGTGTCTGTCTGTGCGTGTGTTTGTGTGTGTGTGTAGAGCGATTCAGACCAAACTACTGGACCGATCTTTATGAAATTTGACATGAGAGTTCCTGGGAATGATATCCCCGCATTTTTTTTCTTTTTTTCGATAAATACTTTTGATGACGTCATATCCGGCTTTTTGTAAAAGTTGAGGCGGCACTGTCACACCCTCATTTTTCAATCAAATTGATTGAAATTTTTGTAAAGCAATCTTCGACAAAGGCCGGACTTCGGTATTGCATTTCAGCTTGGTGGCTTAAAAATTAATTAATGACTTTGGTCATTAACAATCTGAAAATTGTACTAATTTTTTTTTTAATATAAAACGATCCAAATTTACGTACATCTTATTTAACATCATTTCCTGATTCCAAAAACATATAAATATGTTATATTTGGATTAAAAACAAGCTCTAAAAATTAAACATATAAAAATTATGATCAAAATTAAATTTCCGAAATCGATTTAAAAACAATTTCATCTTATTCCTTGTCGGTTCCTGATTCCAAAAACATATAGATATGATATGTTTGGATTAAAAACACGCTCAGAAAGTTAAAACGAAGAGAGGTACAGAAAAGCGTGCTATGCAGCACAGCGAAACCACTACCGCGCTGAACAGGCTCGTCAGTTTCACTCCGTTATGCACAAGCGGCGGACTACGGTAATTGTGAAAAAATGCAGTGCGTTCAGTTTCATTCTGTGAGTTCCACAGCTTGACTAAATGTAGTAATTTCGCCTTACGCGACTTGTTTTTTTCTCTCTTGACCGAATGGTTTATCCATGAATCGAAACTTTCGTGAGATGTGAAGTAAAACAAACTGTGGGACTTGACAAATAACACAGACATCCATGATGTGCATTCGGCTGCTCATCTTTAGCGTGTACATTTTCTTTCCCCCGCGTTCGATTTTCGCGTTCGTACGAATGACCTCCACCCCATATTGTGTATGGCCGATGGCTTCACAATTAAATCATGGGTCATGTGCCATGTGTCTCTCTCTCTCACCAACACACACTAACACACGCACACACACACTGACATATTGTTTAGTGCAGCAAATCTTTATTTCAATTTATCATTGACATTGCATTTATGAGTTATTTTGAACGAGAGACAAAACGAGCATCAATTTCGTTAATATTAAGACAGTGTGTCAGCCTCATCTTATATATGGTAGAACTGTATGTCTCCGTCGAGAGCTGGATGGATGCGTAGAGATGTATGCGTGTGTGTGGTTGAAGCACCGACCGATATCCTGTAAATATTGGTACTGACAAAAAGGCCCCAGCAAGAACTGAACACATGGTACTTTACAGCACAGTGTAGCTTCCATAACTGTTGTCTGGCCTTACGCTGCAGTCAAGTTGCTAAGTCCTCTCCCAGCCCAATACTGTGGAAAAGAACCACTTCACAGGGCTCAAGGCTGCGTGGCGAGGACGGGGCGGACCTCTGGCATCAAGAAGCCATTCCCTTTGTTTGTGTCGAGGTTGGCACAGTACTGCGGAAAGTCGTTGCTTTCCAACAGCTGCTGGGACCTTGCGCTCAGGTAATTCCAGCGTGTGTTGGGGGAACACATATTGGTGCGCACCTCGCCACTTTGACGCATGTAGGCTGAAATAGTAAGCAGCGCAGGTTAAACATACCATCCTTCCAATGCAGCGGTTTCGCATAGCCAGATTATGTTAAACGGACGTTAAAGGTGGTCGTCTACATTTTTTCTTTTTTTCAATAATCTTATGGTTATATTTCGATACAAAATTATGTCAAATGATGAATGAACCATGGGGAAAAAATTATAGAAAAAAAAATATATGTAAAAAAAGATTTTATTTTTGGGTAGCGTGACTCACGCTTCCAATATTTTGTTTTCTGTTTGCTGAGAACATGTGCTTTGCCTAAAAATACTGACCAATCAAATTCCTGTCACTATGCTTATAGCCACGCCCAAACAAGTGCAGCAACAGTTTGACACTGGAGCGCTGTCCACGCTTTTTTTTAAATGCACGAAATGCACGGGATTGAGAGGAGTTTTGCGCTTGGCATTTTCCAAATAAGGATATCCTACTATGAGTACTACGCTGGAATACTATAATGAATTTTCAAACGGCTACACTGGCTTCGTCTTTCCTGATCGAAAGGGGGTGTATTGTTGATATTTGTAGATAATAGACTCTGCATTTTAATGGTCAAATGGCGATTTCTGTAAAAAAAATGTAGACAAGGACCTTTAAACACCACACAAATACGTACCACGCAAACGTCCATGTAAATCACCAGAATTAATATCCACGCTTTTACATTGGATAGCAAAGCGTTTCTGCTTTGGCCCACATGCAACAACAACAGCAACAACAACAACAACAACAACAACAACAACAACAACAACAACAAAAACCACTAAACAAAATACAGCCTGGCATCTGTATGAGCAGAGTTGAAATTGTTTTTGCTGAACTTATTTCGTATCTGACACTAATGTCAATTTGCAAACTTGATTCAGTCAAAAGTTCCGATATATAATTATATGAGCGCAGAAAGCATGTGATTGTTGCTATGTGTCCTAGGGGAAGAAAGCCCTTGAAGGATCTGTCCGGCTTTTTATGATAGTTTACTCGAGAAGAAATGTATAATTATATCCTAAACAGCTGAAGAATATTTAATTATTTTATATAAATCTGGTCAGGACAAGATTAAACACCGTAACGCTCATACTCGCAAACACGTTTTACTGTACGGAATTCAGATTGAATGGCTGAATGCCCATATTTTCCAAAAAATTAAGCTGGTTCCCTCCCCTACTTGCAGCTGTGGTCTTGACGATCAAACCACAGACCACGTCCTTCGGAGATGCCCCATCTTAGAGAGCCAAAGAAAAACCGTGTGGCCAACTGCAGTCCCCCTCCGCTGCCAGCTGTACGGAAAAAAAGGAGGACCCGGAGAAGACAGCATCATTTGTCTGGCTGTCCCGGTCTAACAGTAGAGACGTGTGATCGACAAGAAGAAGATTGAGTGGCTCACCAGCGAAGAGTGTGTCCTCGTTGAGAGTGAACCCTGTGCCACACATACTTCCAGAGGAAGAAGTCTTGATAGTGATCGTCTGATTGTTCCTCAGACTGGCTGGCATCTAGGAGAAAAAAGTCACTTTAGAATTTACCAGTAATTTGATTATCAAAATGCTGTTTTGTAAATGTCTAAGGGATAAAAACAACAAACTGTCTTGGATTAGCCCAAGAGCTAGAGTTCGCGTTGAGGGTTTGTGGCCTTGGAATTAGTGTTTGGACGTTTAATTATTCACACAAAAATGCTGTGTTTGGTAAGTCTTTTAAGATAGTATTTTCTCCAATGGTATAAACTGTGAAATGCTCCCACTGGACCGGCTTCACGTGCCGGTGTGACGCCGTCATCTTGGCCCCGCCGTCATATTACGATTTTCGGCCTCGTTGATCTTGTATAAACTCCACACTGAAAAAAAAACCTTCGATAGTACTGATGAGCGACCTTGGGTACCTTACATTCATGGGGCCAAATTTGTCCAACCAATTTTTTGTATTTAACTTAGAAATGTGATTCATCCTAAAATGTTTCCCTTCTCATTCAAGGGACGTAACCACTCGGTACACGTTTTCGAAGAAATCTATTAAATTTCACCACCAATTTATTTCACATGCAAAAAACTGACATGCTTTTCGTCCTTAGAAAATTTCACTTCATTTATTTTACCGGGAAACAACATTTCAGTCTCGAGTATAAAGGGCCAAGATGACGGCGTCACACCGGACGTATTTGAACAGTTTACAGAGACAATAAATCCAAAACCAATAATTATTTTGATTGATTGGTCTGGTGTCCAGCACACGTGAACGTGCCTGGCAACGAGAGAGCAGACAAAGCCGCTAAAGAAGCTGCCCAAGGCATAGGCGCCTCCGAGGTAGACCTGCCATTGTCTGCTTCTGAGATCAGTAGCCTTACAGACTCTCTTCTCTGGAGAGAATAGAGGAACAAATACATGCACACGGCTATAAGCTCTGGCTGGCTCATTCGGGAAGCCCCATCAAAACAGATGAACACCTATAATGCATGCCCACGTGTAATAAAAAGGATTAACCGCATAAGGGCAGAAACTGGGAACTACCCATTTTTAGAGCTTAAATGCACCTGTCAATCCGACCTCAGCATTGCTCATTTGACTTTGGAGTGTGATTTTAACTCATGCCACTTTCAACCCCTGACTCAGTTTATAAACTCGAATAGAAATATCCTGCCAAATACCCCAAATGAAAAATTAACCTATCTTTTAAGTTTTAATAAAGACCTTGGGTGGCAAGGTCCCAAACTTAGCGCTGGACTTGTGCACACGCACCCACTTGTTCCCTGGATATGAAGAGACATTGCTGCGGCTGACGCCATTGCTTCTCATATAGCTACTTTATATTTTTATCAGAACCTTTAAGAATACCATTTTATATCCAAGTATCTCTTATTACCATTTTTAATTAGATGAGCGAGAGTGTGCGGGGGGTGGGAGGGTGGTGAACCACTGTACATAAAGGGAAAGTTTGTGTGCGCGCCTGTGTGTGTTTTTAATCTGAGACAAATGTCGCCAATGTTTTTACAGAGTGACGTTAAATAAACGATTTTATCATCATCATCATTTGATTGATTGCCTCGCTTGTGTCTTCTCCCCAAGCGGCTGCACCTTTTGCAAGCTAAGTCTTTTTTTGTTTAATTATTATTTGTTTGTCTGCATGTGCCCTTAAAAGACCGCTGGGTCGAAATATCTGTGCTTCTAACGTCTTGTTTTATCAATAACAAACGTTCCAATACCTTTCTATAGAGACAACAGTTTTCACGGAATCGCCCTAGAGACACACTGGCACACGCACGCACACACAGACACACAGACACACACACACACAGACACACATACACACACACACACATATACACACATACACACACACACACACATACACACACACACACCACCACCACCACCACCTCGTCTCGATTCCCAGTCTATGTTAAAATATTTAGTCAAAACCTGACAAAATGTGAAAAGGAAAAAAAAAAAGCAAGAATAGGAAGAAGTGTTGATATGATACCAAGGGGATGAAAGACTTGTTCTTCAATCCAAAAAACACACACTATCAATTGCTATTGTGCAGCGAGTGTGTGTGTGTGTGTGTGTGTGTTTGTGCATCTCACCCTGAAGGCTTGATCCACTCTGACAGTGAACACACGCGTGTAGTAGCGAATAATCATCATATTAGGATTGGTTGGTTGCTCCGGTTCTTTGCCCTCTGTTCCCTCCGCAATCGCCGCTCCTCGAAAGACTACAAACAAACACACACACACACACACACACACACACACACACACACACACACACACACACACACACACACACACACACACACACACATTAAACACAGGTAAGCACACACACACACACACACACACACACACACACACACACACACACACACACACACACACACACGCTTATGCAGGATAGATGTCTTTACAGTTGATCGTGTTCTGTCTCTTGAAGCACATTAATTTTGTTTCTCGAAGAGACGTTATACGTACACAACTTCCACAATACTGTCTGTATTTAGAGCCTCGGAGGATGTTATTTATTCTTATTCTTCTTCGTTCACGTTCACTCATGTTTTTAGCACGAGTGGATTTTTACGTGTTTGACCGTTTTTACCCCGCCATTCGGGCAGCATACGTCGATTTTGGGGAAGGCATGCTGGGTATTTTAGTGTTTCTATAACCCACCGAACTCTGACATGGATTACAGGATCTTTTCCGTGCGTACTTGGTCTTGTGCTTGCGTGTACACACGAAGGGGGTTAAGTCACCAGCAGGTCTGCACATAAGTTGACCAGGGAGATCGGAAAAATCTCCACTCTTAACCAACCAGGCAGCAGCGGTCGGGATTCGAACTCACGACCTCCCGATTAGGAGGCCGACGTCTTACCACCACGCCACTGCGCCCGCCATGGAGGATGTTATTGAAACAAGTGCTTTGATACTATATTGCTATTTCATATGTTACGTGGATTTCCATTGGTCAATTGGGCAAAACTGAGCTCAGTGCAAAAGAACAGATTTTGATATTACTGTCTCAAAAGAACAACCAGTCTGTTTTGAACTGTCTGGTTGGTGTGCACATGTAAATAGGCCCAGTGAAATTGAACACTTTATCTAGATCTGTACATATTTATTATGATATAATATGCGTGTGGAAGGAGTGTGAAGTTTGGATGCATACACCATAGCAAAATCCTGTGCTTTGCATTTGGTAAATAAACTGTTTGACTTTGAAGTGATATCGACGACATTTCCGTCGATATCAGTTTTGATATCGACGACCTCTTTATTGCTTCCCCACTTCAAAAACAAAAACACCTACATTCAAAAACAAACAAATATATATGAAAATGTAATTATCCTAGAATTTAGTTGAGCAAGTGACTAAAGACTTTTTGAAAGAAAAGACATTTTGAAATACTGAAAAGTACAAGAAAAGAGTGAACAAAAAGAAATAATAATCAGAGGGAGGGATATGGAACAGCCAAAACTGAGACAAATACTTTTGTAATTTCTTTACAGTAAATACAAAATGTCCAGAGAATTAGCAATATATCTAACATTGACTGACTGTGTGACGATATCTTCTGCTATTGGTCTGTTTCGACAGTGATATCAAAATCTCGACCTCCGGTCTCGATTTTGATATCACTGTCTCAACAGACCATAGCAGAAGATATCACACAGTCCGTCAATATTGGGTAGTATTCCCTGCGTGAGTTTGATGACCTGCAGATATGACCGCCAAGTCAACTTGACCAAGGTCACTGCTGCATGGGTCGTGTTTGGGTCAACATTGGGGAAATCATGATTCTTAGAAAGTTGTGTAGCTAGAGCTTTGACATTTACTTACTTCTAGGGTTTGATTATCTCCAGACACTGAAAGTCAGGATGACCCTCGTCAAATTTCAAGTTCATTGCATAGTCGAGTTCGGGTTGTTTAATGGAAAAATCTCAAAATCTGGAAGTTTTCTGTTTTTTGTTTGTTTTGTGTTTCGTTTATTAGCAGCTACAGTAGCCACGGGTATATTGTTTGCGGGTTAACAGATGTAAAATTCAGCTTTTAGTAACAAATTTAAAACAAAAAACACAGAAATAGTAGTATTACTTACGAATTCTTGGTCTGCATAAGGCGTCAGGAAAATAACTTGGGGCACAGCTGCAGGCGCCACAGAAAGCAACGCACACGCTGAGAAGGACCAGACGAAACATCATGATGACTCCAGGATTTAACTCTGCTTGACTGCTGGAAACATGTTCAGAAAGCGATGTTTTGTCAGTGGTCACAGTGAGTGCGAGTGTCCCTACTCAAATCTGCTTCCTCCCCGTGAAAATCATCATGTAAGTTAGTAGGTCCGTCCATTATTTTCTCATGCGAGAAGAGCATTCTACTCACATAAATACCAAAAACTAAAACTACCTAACTGAATACCTTAATTAAACGACTGTCTTCGTGCTTTCTTTTTAGAACATATTTTTTTAATTCATGCATATTACTTATTATTGTATCATTATTGATTTGTATTCTTTTGTATTTTATTTTTTAAATTTTTGTGTTGGTAGCAGAAGTGTGAACATGCCAGTGTTGTGCAATAAGGACAAAGTGAAAAACAAAAACTTGTGTAACAATATAGACAACTTTGTAGACTCTTCTCAGAGGCGGGTAAAAAGCAGTTGAGAGGAATAGTACACAAACTACTGTAAGCTTGTCAAAAGCAGGACTGTGAGAGTTATTTCTTCTCGTCTTAAAAATGTCACACTATATTTACGCATACAAATTACATACTGTATGTTTGCTTACAAGTCTTTCAGATAGGATGTTTGTTTTTGTCTGCTACATTGCTGAATAAAGAATACTCCAAAATTCAAATTAAAAGTATGACATGCATACCTAGTACCTGGTTCGTGCCAAATCGGTCCTCAGGTCTGCAGAAAACTTTGTTCAAAGAATAAACAGTTGAGTTAAGAATTAACTGTAGACTTGTCCCATATGTGACTATTGTGTAGACTACACTCTGCCAAAGAACAAAGCGCGCAATAAATGTAATGAGTTTCCACAGAGAGCAATAACGTAAAGGTCACGGGGAATAACCTGATAAAGGCCGAGCGGAAGCCGAAGGCCGCGCCTGACACGTTTGAAGGCAAGTTGTGTCTGTTTTCTAGGTATTGTTTGATTTATGTCGGGATTTAAGGTAAGCTACTGATTCAGCGATGACTAACTTTGTTTCTCGATGCATAACAAGTCAGGGAGCGGTTGATATTTGCCCGTAAATAGCCTTCAAAGCTGAAAATGTCGGCGATCGAGCACCGGAAATGGCTGTTCGATGGGTTTCGCAAGTAGAATTTCACCAAATCAGCTCGTATTTGGTATGGGTACGGTATTCTAGAGGACGACGGAGTCATAAGAGGTGAAAAAAAGTGCTATTTGGGAGTAGAATAAATCTTCCGAGCCAGTAGACAAGAGAAGGTCATATTTGAGAGATGCGCGTAGGCCGAGCTTTCCGACAAGCGAATGATACAGCAGATTAATCATTCGTTTTGATCAGAAACATAGTCTCTAGTTTTTATGAATGAGTTTTTTGATTAAATCAATCACGAGAACTCTTTCGCTTAGCCTTAAATCTTTATCCTTGTAAAATAAAGTTCTCTCTCTTTTAGTTTCTTTTTGGCCTGTTGGCAAGTCTTCTCTCACTCGTTGAAATAATGGAAAACTGTTGATAACATATGGTACCCGTCATTTACAGGTTAGCTCAGTTCAGTGCTTGTTTTAAATATAAGGCTGCATAAACAAATCTGTGACGGGACAGTGGAGTAGCAGTTATCTCAAAGGGGGGGGTGAGTGAGCGCAAGGGCAGCTGATGGCGGTGCCATTTGATGTCTGACTGATTCGATCGCGGGGACGCATCGGCCGTAGTTTGGGGTGAGGGGGGGGGGGGGGGGGGGGGTAGCAGCAGATTTTGCCGGGAAGCGTCGTTTTCCGCTCTGTGTTGCGGCCCGGGTTTGGGGAGGGGGGGGAGCTATTAGCGGATGCCCTTTCATGTCTACTCACCGGGGAGCGGGAGGGGGGTGCCGCGGCAAGGATTTGTAGGCCCTACGCCTTCAAAGAAAGGGTGAAAGGGCAGCCGCGAATTGTATAATATAGCGGACTCTGCCGCTGGTAACTTTGCCGGCCAGCCGACTAAAGAGGAAACTCTCCAAAGGGATATATGGCAGCATAGTAGCACCAACAGTAAAATTACTCATTTCATTGAGGTCTTATACAAGCACATGTTAAGACAAGCAATTGTAATATACCTGTGAGTCTTAGTAATATCCACATATTATACATTTACTAAAATCTCCAGAAGTTACAAATATCTGTGATAATATAAATGTATGTGCATTTTTTCCTGTAGCCGTTTCTGTTTGATTTTAGATCATGCAGAAACATGTTTTTTACAAGGAGCAAGATCCGAGAAAACAACCGGTGCATTCTCCCTGTAGTCAGGCAAACCTGACGCCCACAAGAAGTGGACCTACATGTTTGAAACAAAACAAAACATTTTTGTGGGTTGAACTAGATCCCTTCTGCTGCAGGTATAGAAGTAAATATTCCTTTTAGATAATTTTCCTGATTGCATAACAGCCTCAAACGTTAGAAATAGTCATAGTTGTGCGTTTATATAGGTAATTCCGCATTAATATTTATACATGTCATTGGTAATTAGTACATTATCAATGTGGAAGTGATATATGTAATTTTTACTTGTGTTGCAATTATGCCGTCATACTATAGTGTCCCCTCCACTGAGGCCAGGGATCTCACCCCCAACCCCCCCAGTTCCCCCTATGGTATCAGTGCCCCGTTAGCCCTCATGTTTACACATTTGTGTGCTAGAGACGTAAAGAGCAGATGTTCTCTTGTGTCTCTCTCTAGCTTGCAAGCATGGATAGCCTGGACAGTCACGTTTTCTAAGGAATTTGCAGCGTGTTTTCACAGACATTGTGCCAGCCGAGGAGAAGTCTCTTTAGATTTTTGCCATAGTAGAAAATTGCGAAACCCATCGAACAGCCATTTCCGGTGCTCGATCGCCGACATTATCAGCGTTGAATGCTATTTACGGGCAAATACCAACCGCTCCCTGACTTGTTATGCATCGAGAAACAAAGTTAGTCATCGCTGAATCAGTAGCTTACCTTAAATCCCGTCATAAATCAAACAATACCTAGAAAACAGACACAACTTGCCTTCAAACGTGTCAGGCGCGGCCTTCGGCTTCCGCTCGGCCTTTATCAGGTTATCCCCCGTGAAGGTGTGACAATGTTGTTCGTCACTCTGTTTGCTATCAGCCTGCACATCAAATTTAGCTTTCGCGGCAGCAGCTGTTTGCTTGTTTGCTCAACTGAAGCAGAGGCAGCTGAAATAAGTCACATTCAGTCACGTAGTTTTTGCCTTCTGGCGCTTCGTTTGAAATATTGTTATGCCATGGTGTTCAGGGAGAAATGGACAGTACATAAATTGTTAATTATTTTCCTAGATAATAATACAGCTAAGGAAAAAAAATAAGATATTTATCTCACAGATTAAAAAGAAACTTTGTGATGAGATTATGCAAAGTACAGTGGTACCGGGAAGTGATTTCAGACAGTTGATAACTTTTGGGGAAAACTGCAGAAGAATCCGTGCGTCTGTTTGTATGACGGCTTACTAGCGCCAAAACTAAAAATTAGTAATTAACACGTGAAAGTTACTCATTTTCACGAGAAAATTACAATTTTCACGTGTTAATTACTAATTTTCACGTGTTAATTAATCATTTTCACGCGTTAATGACTCATTTTCAGTTTTGGCTCGCTTCCTGGCGGCTTACTAGCGCCAAAACTAAAAATTAGTAATTTTCGCGTGTTAATTACTAATTTTCATGTGCCTCGTGACTGTGGAGGTTCATTGCGCATGCGCGACTGTTACACCGGCCAGAGCAGAATATCCTTCGATTCGATACTTTTCTGGTCCATAGTTCTTTAATCCGATGCAAATTAACAATAAGAGCTGAGCGGATGTGTAGACAACCATGACATACAGCTGTCTGTCCGATATCTTGTTGAATAACGAATTCTATCGAAAGATATTTGTGAAAGTGTGTGAGTCTCCGTTGAACAAAGCCGTCTGCTAACGGTCGGACCTTTAGCACACGTCCGGCCAGACGCCATTTTTCATCATCTCGATTCGAACATTTTCGGATCGATTGTCCATCACTAATACACTACAGAGCAGATTAATGAGTGTGGTAGTGTAAACAAATATGAGGTACAGCTTTCTGCCCGATAACTTGTCGAATAAGGAATTTTAATTGTTGAAAGATATATGTGAAAGTGTGAGACCACAGCCGATCAAAAGTCCGTCTGCTATAAACAGCTTCGATTCGAAAGTTTTGGGGGTCGATTCTTTTCTAAGATACCCAAAACAACGTTAAGGAAAGCGCTATTGCAGAAAACGGTAAAATGCATCATCATGTCGGATAACTTGCTCGATAAGGCCTTCTATTAAAAGATATTTCAGAAATAGTATGAGAGCGATGTTTGCCGGACGTTGTAGTCTCTCAGTGCGGTCTCTTAGAGTCCGACTGCTGTGACTGCAAACGAGGCCAAAATGAAAATTAGTAATTAACACTGTTATTTACTCATTTTCACGTGAAAATGGTAACCTAGGTTTTGGCACTAGTAAGCCGTCATATGTTTGTTTGTTTGTTCGGATGTTGGTTTGGCTGGCTGATTGCTTTCTCAAAGAATTGGTTTGTTATTCATCAATCAAAAACTGAGAATAAACAACCATATCTACTAACGCAGCTGAGTTTGAAATTTGAGATGTTGAATATCTGCAGAACTGAGTTTTATCTCGCTTTCTTTGGTTGTGCTGTCTCTTATCAGTCTTCTTTCATCTCGCTTCAAAAACAGCCAACACCAATACAAAGTATGCTTTATGAAACTGGTTCAATTTCAGAGGTGACAGACTGGTTCCATTTATATTTCAAAAACAGTATTCACTTGAGATATGCAGCGTTTGGAGGATGCTAAAGCACGCAGGAACGCCTGACTACCCCCCCCCCCCCCCCCACCCCCGGCTGTCAAAAAAAGAAGATTTAATACTAACTTTAAACGAAATAATGAGTGTCTGCTGACCGGTTGATCATGTTTAAAACCGGCACGGTTGGCCTAGTGGTAAGGCGTCCGCCCCATGATCGGAAGGTCGTGGGTTCGAACCCCGGCCGGTGTGACGTTTTCATCTTTCGCCGTGTTGATATTTCGCTTCTCGGCCTCGTTGATCTAGTATAAACTCTACACTGAACAAAAAAAACACCCTTCGATTGTACTGATGAGCGACCTTGTGTACCTTACATTCATGGGGCCAAATGTGTCCAACCAATTTGTTTTATTTAACTTGAAAATTTGATTCATCCTAAAATGTTTTTCTTCTTACTCAAGGGACGTAACCACTCAGTACACGTTTTCGAAGAATTCGATTTTGGGGGTGAAATCTATTACATTTTACCACCAATTTTCTTCACATGCAAGAAACTGACATGCTTTTCGTCCATACATAATTTCACTTCTTAATTTTACCAGGAAACAACATTTCAGTCTTGAGTATATGTCGAGGGGGGAAATATGTACACAGGCGAAAGATGAAATCGTGACACCGGGTCATACCTAAGACTTTAAAATTGGCAATCTAGTGGCTGCTCCGCCTGCATAATGGGGTTAGTGCTAGGACTGGTTGGTCCGGTGTCAGAATAATGTGACTGGGTGAGACATGAAGCCTGTGCTGCGACTTCTGTCTTGTGTGTGGCGCACGTCAAATGTCAAAGCAGCACCTTCGTGGTCGGCTGGGCGTTAAGCAAACAAACAAACAAACAAAAAATAGTTTGTTTTATCTTTCCTAAGATTCAAGTTTTATTCGAAATCTGTAAGTGATGCAAGACATTTTCTTTGTACTTTATATTTGTGATTATCATTGCTGTATTCTTCAGCTAAAATGTATTCGTGTTGTACTTTGTTCAAGAAACTCTTTGCACACTTTACACGGACGTGTGCGTGTGTGTGTGTGTGTGTGTGTGTGTGTGTGTGTGTGTGTGTGTGTGTGTGTGTGTGTGTGTGTGTGTGTGCGTTCGTGCGTGCGTGCGTGCGTAGGTGTGTGTGTATGTGTGTGTTTGTCTGTCTGTCTGTCCTTGTGATACGGTTGACGTCAATGTTTCGGGTGACTGAACAGGTATCTTTTTTAACCGACTGCCTTTAGACTTAGGGCACTACAAAAATGCTAACCCAGATACACAAACACACACTCTCTCTCTCTCTCTCTCTCTCTCTCTCTCTCTCTCTCTCTCTCTCTCTCTCTCTCTCTCTCTCTCTCACACACACACATGTTCACTGTCTCTCTCGCTGCTCGATTGCTCTCCAGTGTCAATTTTACACGTCGTCATTACTTTAACAAAAATCCTAGTTTCTGTTACCACAACCAAATTTAGACTGATTTACTACCAAATGGGTAACGGAGGTGTCCTAGGCCTGACCCATTAACATTTAATTAAGGTCAGCACTTGTTTGACCAGTAGTGACAGGAGAAGGAATGGGGGTATCTAGGCTATGTCCCGGGAGGCAAAGTGGCATTATAGTCTCTTCGCAGAGAAACAAGTATGTAGGTGGGCTTGATTTGTGGAGAATTATTTAAGCACTAAACCTAGGTAGGTGTTGAGAAGAAAAATCCATTATTGGGATTTGTAGAGAAAAGGGACTAAACCTAGGTAGATAGAAAAAGAATATCCATTAGGATGTGTACAACAGATTGAAGCAGACAATGCTTTGGATTTGAGTGTCAATTAGGATTTTCAGAACAATCCAAGGGTGAACAAGCATATGATATTACACGTGCGCGCTTGTGCGTGTGCGTGTGTAGGCTTTTGTGAGTGTCGGGGAGGCCTTATTAATTTTGTCTGTATTTTACGGTCGCTGAATGCATTCATACTAAATGTAGTAGTTTCAATAAATTTGCGTGACGACAATTATGTCTCAGCTTCTTTCTATCTGCATCGCTTGCAGAAGGGGAAAAACAATCAAGTACAACCACTTTCGTTTCAAAGAACACCTTGTCACTCTCTGCGTAATTAGAGACCATTTTCCAAGAGCCACTCTCTTTCCTCAGCCACGCGCAATGCCCTCTGGGATAGTTGAGCCTCGGTTTCAGTGTCGTCTGCTTCTTTCGAAAGTAGTTCTCTTGTCGTCTGTAGCTGCTCTCGTGGGCAGAATCGTCGGAGGTGAAGGGTTTTGAGTGGGAGGCCGCCAGAGAGAGGTTCGCGAAGTAAGTCGTTTGCTTGTTACGGCTGTTTTCTTGTACGAGGGAGTGTGCCGCTGTGTGCATGAGAGTAGAACGAATTTTCTTCTTTTCATTCTGAGCGAGACCGCCACAGCGCAGGGCCGGGACTTTCGTTGATGAAGCATGAGGAAGGTAAGAATGCGATTTTTCTGTTTCTGTGTTACTTTTGTGTGTGCCTTTATTTATTTCTCTCTTTTGTTCTTTGTTTCTTTGTTTCTTTCTTTTTTCTTTGTTTTTTTCTCTCTTTCTTTCTTTGTTTCTTTCTTTCTGTCGTTCTTTTTCTGTCTTTCTGTCTTTCTTTCAGTTTGCCTTTCTATTTGTCTTTATTCCTTTCATTATGTATTTCTTGTTACACTTTTTTTTCTGTCTTTTTTTAATTTTTTTTAGCGCTTACTGTTATTTTGACGGCGCCAGTTGATAGTTTGTCTCTCACAAATTTCATTTGTTTCTTAAGTATAATTCCTTTCTCTGTAAATGTTTGCCTGTGTGTGTTTGTTTTCTTCATGTCAGTTTGCCTGTATGTGTTTATTTTATTCATGTCAGATTAATCGTATTTTTATTGTATTTTGCGTTATTTAAATTTGCTTCTTTCAAAGTTTTTTAAATTTATGTATCTGGTTTTCTTTTCTTTGGGAAGTTTTCCTTTATGCTTGTTTTGTTTTTCTCACAAAATCAAAATCATATGTTCTGGTTCAAATGAGGGAGATTGTGTTCCAAAATGATCGATTTGTTGCTTCCATCAGCGTTTCGTCTTATACACAAAATAAATATGTATATTCCCGACCGTGTTTCGTTTTGTCGTTGGTTTTGTTGTTCCTGGTGCAACTAAGATCGATGTCTGAATTGACATAAAATTTCATTTAAAATTCAACTCTACATAGACAGAAATCAGTCTGTTCATGTTGGGTATACGTGTCCAGGTGAATTCTAAATTCTAGAAGTGTTTACAAAGACGTTTACCACAGCTCAGCGCTGTCTGATGAGTCTTTTTGGCAGGTATGCATTGAGAGTAATCTCGATACTCGTGGTGAAGCGAAGACATGACACTGTGTTTGAAGATGATAGCGAAACACTCTGCATGTAGTTCTTGATCACGTCTTTTCACCTAGTGCTGAGTTCCCAAAAGAGTCAGCTAGACTGTATGTGTTGGCTTTTTACTTAGCCTTTACTTACTATAGTGTTTGACTGTCTCCATACGTTATTTGAATGTTTTGTGCACTTGGTTAAGTTTGGCGTCGCCGACAGGAATGTAGACTACCGTGCAATACTATCCTGGATTCGAACCTGCGACTGGTCCTACGGGACCGGATTGACCGTCAATAAAATATATCAAGTCTCAGCGTGCTGTATCTGTTTCCCTGTGTCTGTCACTGTGTCTTTCTCTGTCTGTGAGTGTCTGTGAGTGTCTGTGTTTCTGCTCTCTCTCTCTCTCTCTCTCTCTCTTTCTCTCTCTCTCACTCTCACTCTCTCTCTATCTCTATCTCCCTCTCTCTCTCTCTCTCTCTATATATATATATATATATATACATATCTCTCTTTCACTATCACTCTCTCTCTCACTCTCTCTCTCTCTCTCACTCTCTATCTCTCTCTCTATCTCACTTTCTCTATATATATATACATATATCTCTCTCACTATCTCTCTCTCTCTCTCTCACTCTCTATCTCTCACTCTCTCTCTCTCTCGCTTACTCACTCTCTCTCTCTCACTCACTCTCTCTCTCTCACTATCTCTCTCTCTCACTCTCACTCTCGCTCTCTCTCTCTCTCTCTCTCTCTCTCTCTCTCTCTTCACCACACCCCACAACCATTCCAAGCCATCAGCCCCTCCCTCTCCCTCCCCCCGGCCCACCCCCTACAATCCCGTTCAGTGATCAGGTCATCTCACAAATCTGATGAAATTGGCTTGGGGCATTCGACCAGG